>NC_063198.1:10082620-10195120 GCF_017589495.1 Alosa alosa | reverse complement strand
ACTCTCCACCAGACCCACTCTGTGTGGTGTTTACTGGCCTGCTGATGCTCCATCTGGGGAGATTATTTCAATTTATTTTTAACGGATCACTTTGCTGGGCGCTGAGGTCCTGTCTACAGGGGACACACTGACCCTCTCACACCTTCCCCAAGAGGCAGTGCAGCAGCGAGCAGGCAGAGGATGTCCTACCTGCAGTGCTTTTTCCTCATCAGGGAACGAATCCATAAACACATGTACAGGCACAATTTTCAAGTTACTCTCTCAAACAATTATATAGTTTTAAACTCCAAGACACTCCCTTACACAATCAAAAAGCCTTTTATTGTCATGGCTTGGTCATTTTAAACCTTTGAAATCTCTGATGTGTTTCAACATCAAAGCTTTGACAGGGTGTCAGTTTTCTTTGGTTTTGATGTCTAAATGTTTCCCATCCAAAGAGTGCCTCTTCCAAACTCTATTTAAATCCAGGAAGCACTCTCATCCAAATATTTTTATTACTTAAAGGCAATATTTATCTTTGTGTTCTTGGTGCTGTCACAGAGCGTTCCTCCTCTGCCTGCCTGTGTTGAAATTAGACAATAGCAATCATCTGCTGCATGTGTTGGAGGATGGAACAGTGGTTTTACGGTGGCAGGTGATTTCTTTATTGTTCGTGGACTGGACGAGCTAATCCAACTGGAAGAGATGTGAGTGAGTGAGTCTGTGTGGTGCGTGTGTGTGTGTGTGTGTGTGTGTGTGTGTGTGTGTGTGTGTGTGTGTGTGTGTGTGTGTGTGTGTCTGTGTCTGTATGTGTGTGTGTCTGTGTCTGTGTCTGCATCTGTGTAAAGGAGAGATTGGAAACTTGGTGCCAGGGAGAGGCCTGGTAGTCCCTTGGGAGGTTCCTGTTTGACATGGTCAGTTTATGACCTTTGACCTTTGCCATGTGCTGAGGCAGAGGATACCCCCAGTAACTCCCCCACTCTAACTTCCCTTGCTTACAGTACTCACACTAGTCCTCTGCTTCTGAGGTGTTGAGGCCAAACCTGCCCATCCGGTCGCAGGCTAACACCAGAGACGGTTGATAAAGTGAGACGATTCATAAGAGGGTAAATTCTGGCACGTTGTGACGTGGGGTTCGAAGCTGTCACGCCCATTTAGGAGTCTAGCGGGAGGTCCAGTGTCTGTGTATTCCTATGGAAGAAATGAACATTTTCACGGAATATGACCAATCCCTTAGCCATACATTCAGCGATGTAAGTTTTGAACCCATTTTCTATAAGCCACATGTCTCCCTAACATTCCGACATAGAAATTGTATTTTCCAACGAAACAAATAAAGACAAAAATAGCTTTGTTCGTGGTCTGTCACTGTCTCCTCAAAGCTCTGGTGCACAGCCACCTGTTCTCAGAGGCTCTAGACTCAGAGATGGTTGATAAACTAACCTAACATAATTTTTGCTAGAACTAGTAGACTACCACAAAGTTGCTGAACATATGAATGCTGAACATTCCCATTCACTTTCCGTTTACTGTGCTAACGTTAGCTAGCTAGCTAGCTAGCTAGCTCGGTTAACAGGGCAAAATGAAATTATTCATTCTGTGTCCGAAAGAGTGTTTCATTGGCATCACACACAAACAATGACTGTAAAATAGTATACAAAATTATATGTATATGTTATTATTGCTTATTCAGAGAAAAGTTTATGTTTTGACACGCCTATTTAGGAGTCCGGAACTAGTGTCATTTCGTTCCATTGGTGAATCGTCTTATGATTCATCTTAGTTAACTATAGAATCTTTGCTAACACAGTCACCATCCCAGCCGGGCGCTTTTTGATGAGATCAAAGCGTGGACCGGGGCCTGTAGTGAGGCAGATGGGAGACGGGGTCCCGGGGGAGCACGAGGGGCCGGCGAGGGAGCAGGGGATCATCCTGTTGTTTGCTGTGGCGTGATAATGGGACAGCGCAGGGGAGGAAAAGCCCCGTCTGTCTCAACCGCTACACGGACATGCTCAGCCAGTGCACACACACACACACACACACACACACACACACACACACACACACACACGAGAACACAAACGCACACAGGCATGCAAATGAAACACACATGGACAGGCATGTGCAAAACAAATAAACACAAACATGCCACAATAAATACACTCAGACATATTCACACCACACCAAACAAACACACACGCACACACGCACACACACACACACAGTATTTTATTCACACTATAGGTACACATATGTAAAACTATGTTTGCACTTCTCTAAACACACACACACATTTACACTAGAGTGCAAATTCGCCCACACAACCTCACCCACAAACACAATGTAACGGATTACCCAGAGTTGTCACTAATCTGAAATAATCCACAGATGGGGTACCATCTCTCACACACACACATACACACACACACACACACACACACACAGACTGACACACACACACACAGCCGCAGGGGAATAATTCATGCACTCAGGAGAAGCTTATCGTAAGCGTGGCAGAATGATACCAAAACAGAACATCAGAGCATTTTCATTGAGTAAAATAGCATGCAAATCCTCCTTGCGCCCAACTCCAACAATGAGCCGAGGAAAGAGACAGGCTGCCAGGTGAGGTTATGTCCTTTACACACGAGTCAGAGCTGCTGAGTGCCAAACGCACACACACACACACACACACACACACACACACACACGACACACACACACACACACACACACACACACACACACACATAGCACACACACAGACACACACACACACACACACACACACACACACGGACAGTCGTAGACCCACAGACAGGAGTTCAGCTGTGGAAAGTGGGTCTTTGGTGCTCACCCGGCACTCTGGTGATTGCTGGGCCAGATTGTCATCCTGGAAACCCTCCCGATAAAAGAGGGTCACATATGTTTTGGGTAGGCGGTCACGAGAGCACAGTAAGTCTGTGTGTGTGTGTGTGTGTGTGTGTGTGTGTGTGTCATAGCATATACTGTATATAGTAGATATATGTCGATGTACATTTCGTAATATGTGTATTTAGAACATTTGTGTGCTTATTTGTGTTGCCAAGAATATGAAAGAGAGAGAAAGTTTAACTTTTTACTGTAAGTCCACATGACCAACAGCCTTCAACTGTGAGTGTGTGTGCGTACTGTATATGCATGCACATGCATGCCATGTTTCTGTTTGTGTCTGCCACGGTTGTATTTGAGTGAGTGTGTGTGTGTGTGTGTGTGTGTGTGTGTGTGTGTGTGAATGTGCTTGTATGTGTTTAGTGTACGTGTGTGCCATGTCTGTTTGTGTATGTGTGTTTGTCACATGTCTGTGTGTATGTTATGTGTGCCATCATTCTGCTCCATATCTCCTCGACCCCCCAGTGGCGGCTGGCAGTGGAGTCCCCAATTAGAGGCGATTAAAGCTGAGCGCAGACACCCTGATGGGAGAGACCCAGACCAGAGCAGACACGCTGCTGCCAGACTCCCAACACTCACTCCACTCCACTCCACTCCACTCAGTCTGTCTGCCTGTCTGTGTCTATCTGTCTATCTCTCTCTCTCTTGCTCTCTGTCTAACACACACACACACACACACACACACACACACACACACACACACACACACACACACACACACACACACACACACACATACACACTCAGTCTAGCTAGTGCCTCTTTAGATTTCTGTCTTCCTACGTATGTGAATTAGTTTTTGGTCTACCAGATAATGTTTGTTTTTCTCTGTGTATATATCTATCTGCCTGCCTACCTATCTCTCCCTCCCTCCCTCCCTCTGTCTCTGTCTCTGATCTTTATGTTTTGTATCGTTCATAAGTTACTATAGGATGGATGGCAGGATGTTATTTGCTCTCTGACAGACTGGCTTAATTTATTTTGTTCACTAGTGTGAGAAGAGACTGTAGGGATATGCGGCTGAAAATATCAGTAATTTTTGGTAAGTCTTCTGGTTTCATGTGTGTGTTGAACAGTGTCTGCCTGGCTGGGTTAGCGCTTAGCCCTCCCCTCATCAACCCACTTACACACATGTAGAAATGCATGTGCGTGCATGCAAACACACAAACACACACTGTCAGGCACACTCCAGGCAGACATGCTAGACAGTGTGTGTGTGTGTGTGTGTGTGTGTGTGTGTGTGTGTGTGTGTCTCTGTTTTATCTGGGGGATGCCCTTGACAGTCACAGCTCATGCACCTTGGCCGTCCTTGCCTGCTGGCACCCAGCAGTGTGTCCAGATGTACACAGCTGACCTGACTGTGTGTGTGTGTGTGTGTGTGTGTGTGTGTGTGTGTGTGTGTGTGTGTGTGTGTGTGTGTGTGTGTGTGTGTGTGTGTGTGTGTGTGTGTTTGATTGTGTAAAAGCAGTAAGGTCAGCTGCTTAAGATTCAGACAGTAACCATGGCTGTGTCTGACCTTCAAGGCCTCCTCAAGAAAGGTCAGAGGGTTTGTTTGGTTGTATATATGAGTTTATTTGTGTGTGTGTGTGTGTGTGTGTGTGTGTGTGTGTGTGTGTGTGTGCCATTGCCATGGCCTTACAAAATTGGAAATCTCTGACAAAATTAGAACAACTGGTGATATGTCACTCCACTGCCACTGTAATAGCAAGCGTAAGAGTGTGAAAAAGCTTTAAAAGATCTAGCTTTATCCCCACTGAACTGTAACAGCCATGAAAGGCTAATGAACTGTGTGACCTGTTGGACACATTCATAAAATTTGATTTCAACTCGAGCATACAAAACGTGTGAGTCTGAATGTGTATCAGGTGGGACATAATGCAGTTTAGTTCCTCAGTTCAATGCCTGTCTGATAGAGGGTTAACAGATATCACAGAAATGTCTTCTCTGTGTAATGAGAAATCATGAAACACCTAGATTGTTGTAATTCCAGCAATTTCAGAAAATGGGTCAGTCAAATTTCACGGGATAGTGCATTAGGCTTACAACACTTCTACATATTAACAGTAGGTGGTGCTGTCAGCCTTGGTCCTGGAGAGCAATGTCCTAAATATAGCAGAGCATGTACAGCATCATTTACAGTATTATTAGGGACTATATTTAATTGGTTATATGAAAATATAGAAGCAGATGGTTCTGCAACACTGCTGTGTGTGTGTGTGTGTGTGTGTGTGTGTTGGGGGGAAAGCATTTATCAGTGTGTGAGTGTATGTGTGTGTACAATTGCAAGTTCAATTGAATATACTGTATACAATTTAAATACATACGCATAACTTTGGATGGCACCAGTGTCCTCAAGCCTCAAGGTCACAATCAGGGAATGGGTTGGGAAAGAAAAGAAATACTGGACCAAGGTTTTCAGTTAATCAGTTTGTCCTAAAAAATAAAAAAAACAACTGATAATATTGGTCATACTGAATGTGTGTGTTTTTCTTGTTTATGGACATTTTCACATTAGGATGCCAGTGTGTGTGTGTGTGTGTGTGTGTGTGTGTGTGTGTGTGTGTGTGTGTGTGTGTGTGTGTGTGTGTTTGCGCATTTGCCAAGCCACCCACACACACACACACACACACACACACACACACATACACACACACACACACACACACACACACACACACACACACACACACACACCACACACCAGCTCTTCCAAGAGACAAGAGGCTGATAGAGGAGTCACAAGCAGTGCAGCACACATGGAGCACCAGCTTTCCAATTACTGGCCATCCTCACATGATCTCCCCCATTTCACGGCTCATACTGTGCGTATTGTGGGGCACGTGAAGCCACCTCACGCACGAGAAATGCCAGGCATGTTTCCACGGCGACTCAGCCATAATCAGGTCCTGCTGACGCCAGAGCAGGGGAGACGTCCACGAGTGGGAATTGGGCTCGTAGCTTGTTCCTTGGTCCACTGGTCAAAGTGTCCAGTGAAATGGTTGAAGGGTTGAGTTGTGTGAGAAGCTTTTTGAGGGTTCTGGTGAGATTTATTTCTTTGCTTTTTCAAAATCTGTCAACTTAAATCAGACTTTGTTGAGCAGCCCTGCGATGAGGCTTTTGACCATGTTTTAATTAGCCATCATTTTCATTTCAATAGTTCAGTCAGACACTATATTGTGCTTAGTGCTCTCAGCTCAAGTGGATATCTAACCAGGGTCATGTGGGAAGTAGAATCAGAGGCGCTTTGAGGCTAGCCATCAAATTCCACTGGAGGAAATCACATGGACCTCATATGCTACAGATCACAACTCAGAGAGAGAGAGAGGGAAAAAGTGAGTGATAACAGGGGGAGGGAGAGAGAGAGAGAAAGGGGAAGAAAGAGAGAGAGAGAAGGGGGAGACGGGATAGAGAGAGAGGGAGAGTAAATGAAAGGGAGAGAGGGGAAAAGAGAGGAGAGCGAGGAGAGGAGGACAGAAGAAGGAGAGAGGGAACAGAGAGAGAAAGGGAGAGAGGAAGGTAGAGGGTGAGGGAGATTGAGGATGGGATAACAGATGAGAGTCAGACCATGGAAAAACACGCAGCATGTATGGAGAAAGGGATGCAGAGGACAGCAGGTGAAGTGAAAAAGGGGGGAAGAGAGGAGAGATAATGAGCCATGGGAAATGATCTGCAGTGTGAGAGAAGAGGCAAAGATAAAAGAGGGAATGCAGAGGATAGTGAGATAATAAAGAGCAGAAGAGAGAGAGAGAAAGAGAGAGAGAGAGGAGGGAGTACCAGCTGTTCTGTTTGTAATGAGATTACCCCTGTCAAGTGCCAGGCATGCCCTGCTCATTACTGTGGTCTCTGACTCGTAACGTATCCTTCACGTGAACCCAGTTAGGTCTGACCTGGCTGCACTGGCCAGACAAGTCTCCTGAGGTCTCTGAGAAAAGTTGTCCCTGGGAGGGAGAGAGGTGGATACACACACATGGAAACACACTTGTACGCACACTCTTACATGTGCACATGCCTGTTACACAAAAGACACACACACACACACACACACACACACACACACACACACACACACACACACACACACACACACACACACACACACACACACACACAGCAGTTATGGCTGCACTGTGAGAAAAAGAAGACGGACTTCTCAGCAGATGTAAATATTTGGGTGTTGAGTCAAGTGTTCCCGCGGGAAAGCTGTAAAAGGTGATGTTCCTCTCCCCAGCCACAGAGTTTATCCACTGTGATCCTCGTTACCTGAGAAACTAGGGTCAGCTTGACAAGACGTCTTTACTAAAGTGAAGTGTGTGCATGCACTGGCGGACTATGGCCATCAATCATCAAGCAGCTTATTTTCCATTGTCCTGTACAGTTCACAGTGTTATCTTATCTCAGTGGAGCAGCTTGTCTCTGCTATTTTGTCCATCTTGTTACATCAGCCAGGTAAACGTCACAATGTATTGCACAGTTGCATTTTTTTTTATCTTTCACATTATAAACATAAAATCAAGAAAATACTTTCACATTATAAACATAAAATCAAGAAAATACTACAAGAAAAAAGCTGAAAAGGACAACAAGTGATTGGCAAATGCAGGCTTTCAGAGTTTTTTGTGAGGGTATAATTATTAGAAGGCATAAATTGTAGTTGTTTGTGACATAAACCAGAAGACATATCTAAAGTCGTATTTTTGTCTAATTATTGTATTATAGTTACTGTATTACTATATCATAAATGTTAAAGCACTCAAACCATTACCATTACATTATTTTGACAATCTGACCTGAACTACAGGTAAGGCTTGAAATTTATAATTGAGCGTGAGTATTAACAAATACACATGACTCCTCTTTGAACTTTTTGAACTAGCTTTCATCTAGGCTGGCTGCCAGTGGCACCTGCTTGTGGTGGCATCTAGAAGCTAATGGACATGTAATTGCATGGATTCAGCTCTGCATGTACAGTAGTGCCAAATATCCTGCAGAGAAGTGGTGAAACATTGAACCTGGGGTCCTGAGACTCAAGCTTTTGTGCAATTATGCTTTGCAATTCCTTTCCTGCATGCCACTGTATGGAAAAGGACAGATGCTGTTTGAAAAATACCCTCTGTGCTTTATGGATGTAGCGAAGGGAGAGAGCAATGACCCCACCCGGTCTTGGGCCCGGGCCTCCGGGGCACAAAACCTGCAGCTTGACCGCAACGCCAAAGAGCCAGGCTCCTTGGTATGGCAGTCAGAGCACATACTCAACTGTAGTGATGGTAGAATGGGAGAAAAGGATACCAAGTGAGTCAGGGTGAGTAGTGGGGCCTTGGGGGGTTGTGGTGCAGGTTCTCTAGCTCTTTCAAAAACTTACTTAGATACTCTTTCTGATATTATCCCACATGGACGGATTATGAACTTTCGGGCCCCTGGGCAGATGTATTAAGGTCCCCCCACTAATTGTCGCATAGGCTATGGTGACAGATTAATTTAATAATGTTACAAAGATACTGCATCAATCCATATGTTTCATTAGGCTACTAGGCTATTTGTTTTGCCTTACCCTTGATTCATTTAGGCTAGGCCTTTTTATTCAGTTATTCATCATCTTCCGTTCTTGTGTAGCGCACACATTCTCAGACCTGTCACCTGTCACTCATCATTGTAAGGGAGGTGTTTGGAATCATTCCCGCGTTACAATCATCAGCCAATCAAGGTGGTCACTTCAGTCAAGCTTGAGTAATGACGTCATCCATAGCAACGAAGACTCACTCTTAGTTTAGGAGTTGTCATTTTTCCTTAGGCTACTAAGAGTAGGTCTGAAAGGCTTTGTGAATAACTTTTAAGAGAAAACTCCTAGCTAAAATCTTTTAGTGCGATTTAGGAGTACTCCTAGTAGTAAGATAAAAGGCTTTGTGAATATGACCCCTGGTGATTGAGATCATTTTTTGACTAATGTCTTTAAAATTTGTAAAATAGTTAATTAGTGTTCTCTTTGCAATCTTACAAGAAAGTCATTTTACTTCATCATCAAGAGATGTCATTATACTTGAGCATCCTCCCTGAATAGGGGTTTCATAACTGTATCTCTCACTGCCTCTGCCAGAGGGATTACTCAGATAGATAAAAGCATCATCAGGAATGGGCACTTTGAGACAATCCTCAATAATATCACACTGAACCATGGTAACTTGGCTATGACCTTGCCTCAGTGGACTAGCTGATGCAAGGTCTTAGCTGTCTGACACGTTTCGCCTCGGTGTCTGTGGCCAAAATGTCCTGCAAATCTGGTTGTAATCTGACCAACCTTGTGAGGTACCCAAATTCAATTTGATCAGTCCCATGGTTTGGATTTGGGCCTTGTGTGTAGTAATGTGCCTCACATGCCCTGTAGTCCTGTGTCAGAACTCTGCTGGACCTAGCAAATGCATCAATTGAAGACCTCACGGACCAAACTGGATGTTCTGATTGCCACACCCCCAAGGGCCAGGGGAACTCACCAGACTTCTCTCATGACTGAATTCGGAATGTGTAGATGACTAATTTTAGATTTCAGAATTGATCAGTGCAAGTTTACTATGAAGTGTTAAATATAGTAGCATAATAACAATCATACCGTAAATATGACTAACAATAGGTGCTTGAGACTATTTATATATTGCTTCAGTATAAAAATATTTGTTGTATGGTCATGTGATATTTATGCATTGTTGTTTGGTTTTACACATGCTGACATCTTTCAAAAAATCCTCTTGTGATAAATTAATATTAAAATTCAACACTCATAGCACATTGTGTCTATGTATGCCATATGAAATGTGCTATACTAAACTGACTTGACTTGACTTGACTTTACACTAAAAGATTAGGTTTTAAGCATCTTAAAGTTTGCTCCTAACCTCCAAAGCACCTATAAAGCAAAGAGTGAAATTAAGAGTGAGATTATCAGTTTGGGGAAGACTGAGAAAATATTAGAGTAAGCTATATTTGAACCAATAAAAATGTCAAGGCTTGGAAAATCTCTTACAGTATGCTCTTGAAAAAAACATGAAATTGTATTTGATCAACTGCACTCAGCTAAAGATTTTCTCTGAAATTATGCAGAATATATTACGTAACTGATTTTAGCATAAACTCATTAACCAAGCCTGACATGTTGCATATTTCCAGAAATGTCTCACTGTCACTCACTATGTACTAAATTGGACCTCAAATCCAATCAGCTACTTAAACTTTTGACACACCTTTGGTCATAAAGGGATGCCATTGGTTGTGGCCAGTAATAACACACAGTAGTAGCCACTCAGCCGCCTTGTTTGGCGCTTTTGGTCCAGCCCACTGGGTATATATCTAAACTGGAGAGTAAGTGCTCATTCACTACTCCGTCAAGTGATTTTTCCCCATCCATCCAGCTGTTTGGATCCCTCAGCATCCACAACTTTTGGCTAAACAACTTTTGGTCAGGATCAAAGAACCCTCAGAAGTGAAACATGCATAGTAAAGATCAGATTTGGTAAGTTTTACTCGCTTCTGTTATAGTGGGACAAGCAATATATACATGCAGTCTTCCTGTTTTACAATGACAGTTCAGGAAAATATAGCATGTTGAAGATGTTCACTGATGAAGGATTCTGTGTTGAGTACAAGTGGTTGCATGTAATAATGTATTAGGCAAAGAGAACATTGTAATCTGTAATCCTAACAAGAGGGTTTTTAAGAGTTGCCAAGTAAATCTGTCATCAAAAGTCTTTAACTTTGTGTGCTTACAAAGAACTGAAACAATTATGTACTTGCAGCGGACTTTAACTTGGAATCTTACAATGGACAAAAATGTGCAATGGTTTTAAATCCTCCTTATGACCTATTTACATATTTACTATAATGCAGCATGATCATTCATGAGAGTAGATTAATTCCTTTCCACATTCATTGCATCCTGCGAGATCTCATGTGTCTGTGCATGGCACTCACGCAAGTGAGTCAAACAATGCAGCTCCCTGACTTTACGCGGATGCTTTCAAACAATCTCTGACGTAGTGACCCAAATTGACCACTGTAGAGCATTATTTAACACACAGAGCCTTTTGCCCCCTTCAGGCATACCACAATCTCCAGAGGAATGCCTGCTCTGTAAATGCTGGTATTCACTGCCTTGGAGAAAGTCTCCTGCTTGAATTACTGATTTTCTGTGCCAGACACTGTTTGTTTTTATTGCCATCACTGAGACTAAATCTGACTGTCAGACCCACTGGGTCTCTTGCGATCAGGCACATTGTTTCTCCATCTTGTTTTTTACTGTTTCTGCCGAAGATTCTAGAATAGAGCTCCGCTCTAGAATCTTTGGTTTCTACCTTTCTACCGACACCTCTATTATCTCTACCTCATGGGGGCACTGGCTTCTCCTAATTTTTTACTCTCTCACTCTCTGTTTTAAACATCCTCTTTCTCTTTCTCTCTCTCTCTCTGTCTTTCTCTCCATCCTTTCCTCCTTCCGCTCACCTCAGTTATGAAGACTACCAGCAGACAGCCGACTGGCTGCTCTCCCAGACGCAGCACCGGCCTAAAGTGGCCATCATCTGCGGCTCAGGGCTGGGCTTGCTGGCAGACGCCCTCAAGTGCCAGGACTCTTTCAAGTATGCAGACATCCCAGGTTTTCCACAGAGTACAGGTGAGACTGGGGTATGTCCAAACAGACAGACAGACAGACAGACAGATGCTGGAGGCTGAGCAGATATAGACTCACTTTATAACATAGAAAGTGGAGATCATGTTCACATGGTTTAGGGATGGGGAGAGCAGGAGAGGGGACTGGCTGGCATGCTGTACATCACAATCAAGCTATGTGGAAATATAAAGTAAAATCTCGCGCTCAAAAAAAGCTGACCGCAAATTTTATCAAGTCTTCAAAGGCACTGCACTGTGATTGAGTAAAAGGTGTGTGTGTGTGTGTGTGTGTGTGTGTGTGTGTGTGTGTGTGTGTGTGTGTGTGTGTGTGTGTGTGTGTGTGTGTGTGTGTGTGTGTGTCTTTATGTGTTTATGCATGACTATCCCAGTGACATGTGTGTCATCACCTCCTCAGTGCAGGGACATGCTGGCAGACTGGTGTTTGGGGAGCTCAAAGGGAAGACGTGTGTGTGTATGCAGGGCCGATTCCACATGTATGAAGGACACTCGCTGTGCAAGGTGAGTAGAGAGATTCTAAAACTCCTCTTTTCCTTCACACTGCACTTTAACTTCTTTAGCCACAAATGAATAATCCTATTAAAGTCTGTGTTGCTATCATTTGCCTAAATCACATTTCCATGTTTCAATAAATTGATAAGGAAATCACCACATCAAGTGGTGCAAAGACGCGCATCTCAAACTATTCACGATTAATCACTTTTCGATTCCTATCAATGATCATCTTTCCAATGTAGCCATACACATACCCAATGCTACCTTCAAAGCAGTGGTTCAGCATCTCATGCATTTGTGTAAGGTTGTTTTAATTGAATAGTTGTGATGATGCTGAGTATGGCGTGCCTGTTCAGTGTAACCGCTGACGAGGCTGATGGAGATTTGCCCACATTGGTGAGGAATGTGAGAAGGTAAGTGGGTAAGCATGTGCGTGCAAGGCAATGCCCAGGCTCCTGGGTCCTCAGTGATGCTAGATCACATGCCTCTGTGCTGCTGCTGCTGCCTACCGTCACATGCTGCGCAGCAGTGCCTCTCTCTTCAATGCTGCCATTGTGTCTGTGAGAATTATGTTACGTAGGCCAGGTTGACATTAAGGCGTCCCCTCGTACATACAGTAGTGAGCTTAGTGAGGCCGGATGCACCAGGACCACTTCCACTTACTAATGAAACCATTACACAAGCACTTAACTGAACACAGTTTTTTTCCGTCTATCTTTCTCTCTTGCAGGTGACCTTTCCTATCAGGGTGTTCAAGCTCCTGGGCGTGGAGACTGTGATTGTCACGAATGCGGCTGGCTCGCTGAATGACACCTACCACTGTGGCGACATCATGGTCATCAAGGACCACATCAATTTCCCGGGTTTGGCTGGGCTGAACCCTCTTAACGGACCCAACGAGGAGAAGTGAGTTTCCATGTTCCACTGTGGGAAATGAGTGGGACAAACATGTCTAAGTGCCTGCAGACTCCACGGTGACTTGAGCCATTTGATGGGCATTGCTCACTGAGCTGACTAAATGCATCTCTTCTACTCCCACTGGCTATTGGCGAGGTCAGTCATGGCCGACACTATGAAACGGCTGACTGTAAACTATTGCTTTCATGTGGCGTCCTGAGGAGGCCACCAGGCAATACATCAGAGATACCAAAGCAAGAGAAATCATGTGATTGCACAGGTCATAACGTAGCCTACAAATTCTCAGAGCACCTGACATTGACAGAGCAATGCTGTTAGCACCTGTCATTCATTTGCACTGAATTTGGGCCAGCAGTATAGCAGTATCCTCCCTCCACATTCCCCTCATGTTTGTGGGTGGAACTTTGTGATTGTGGTATCACTTAAGGATGGACTCTTTAAAGTTGATGGTAATTTTGATACCACAGCTGAATACAGTAGAGACCCAGTCAGACCAATAGTATGAAAAATCAGGAACAGAGTTTTATTTATAATGATGCGCATCAAGGGAGAGACAGCATGACTTCACTTAAAGATACATCAGCTGCTCTAACTAGACAAGGAAATAGTTAGGGTTTAAGTATCCTTCCAGGCTGACGGGAGATGGCGTTGGTCATCCCATTTCACATGAACTACACTGAATCAGACTCTTATTAGTGGCAACCTGGCAATCCGGAGCAGATAGCTACTGACACAACCATGCAGTAAAAACCTGCACATAATAATATTCCCGCTTATCTCTAAATACATAGTCACACACAGATATACACAGGGACAGTACAGAGTCATTACATAGAATCATACTTTCAGTGTCAAAGTGACCCACTAATGAGAAATGCAGAACATTAAACCACATATTGGAATATTGGACATAATGCTCTATTCCACTTTCTCCCAAAGTGATGCCCCATTCAGCAGAATATCTGTTCATCAATCAAGCCATGAATAGCTATGAATTTAATGTTGTAAGCTGCACTATAAGAAAAATAGTTGACTTCATCAGCAACCATAACTGTCTCTTTTTACCCTCAGATTCGGCCCTCGGTTCCCTGCCATGTCAGGGATTTATGACAAGCACCTGCGGCGCCTGGCCTTCGACATCTGCAAGAGCATGGGCTACGCGCAGTTTGTGCAGGAGGGCGTCTATTGCATGGTGGGAGGGCCAAACTTCGAGAGCATCGCAGAGGCTCGCCTTTTGCACAAGCTTGGCGTGGATGCTGTTGGTACGTACCCCTTAGTGTGCAGCTCTCGCAAATCCAATCCAGATTAGTTTATCGAGTATGAGTAAATGATCCTATTCACAACAGATTAACAGATTGGGTCGGTTCCGTTACAGTGAGAACTAGTTGTTTTTTATCCCTTCCTCACCTGCTGTTTTCCACATGATCAGGGGCGGAGCCAGAGGGGTGGCTCCGTGTGGCACAGGCCACCCTTGAGATTCGATTGGCCACCCCAGGTGTCACCAAATCCTAGTCTACGATTGGCCATTAACATGGTCTAAGGCGGGACCTTTCTTGATGCACTTGCAGCAATTTGAAGTGTCAGACATCTGAAATGTAAGTGGCAAACACGCTTGCCTTTATTGGCCTGCGGCACAAATGAACTGCAGACCGAAAGGTTTCCCCGATCAGGAAATACTCCTTAATTCGCAACTTTGTGTAGGCTTAACAGAGGTAGCCTAAATATCGTGCCTATGGCGATGACAGCTTAAAAAAAAAAACATTTATCTGACTTGTCTCACTGGACTGAAGGCAGAATGTGGGCTGTTGCGCAAATAGATGAATGAGGGTCGGGAGATTCAGTTAACAAAAACCTAAAGTTTTGCTAACATTTTCTCCATAAAATCCGTAAAATATGTCTCCATGCAGGGCAGGGCTGGTTCTAACCTAGGCTAGGCTACTATATTTGGGTGGGCTGGTAGAAATTTTGGGTGGGCAACATAGCAAAGCTGTCAAATTGGATCAAAACTAACATAACACAAAACAAACACAAAACAATCAGTACTACCTAGCTTGAGTTGCTGCAGCCAACAGCCAGGGATAGGCAGTATGTCTGATACATGTATTTAAAATACAAAATAGTATGTTGTTATTTTTATTTTATTTAGGTGGAAAAAAATGCCATCATGTTTTGTATCAAAATACTTTATAGGTTTGTAGTTTAAAAATACTGCCAAATAAAAAAACAATAACTTACTTTTGGTGGTGTGATTATAAAAGTGCAAAATAAGGAATGTAGCACTGGTGCTGACTTGTAATTTGCCCAGAGTTGTTGTGATCAGAATATTGAGATTCAGGCAGATAAGACATGCAGGTTGCTCACACACACAACACACTCCCTCATACTAACCTCAAGTTTCTTGAGAACTTTAGTCATCTTTAGACTTTAGTCAATTCCAACACATGGAATCGGTTATGTGGTTGCCCTGCAAGAAGTTGCACCATGTGCAATGTGAACAATGTTTGCTCACATCCACAATACACTCCTTCATACCAATCTCAAGTTTCTCAAGAAACTGATCATTAATCATCCAATCGAAAGAGATGGAACCGGTTATGGTTGCCCTGCAACAAGTTACCACACGTGAAAATTTAATTAATAATTTGCCCAGATTTGTTGTGATCATAATATTGAGATTCAGGCAGAGGAAATTGCCCACATACACAATACACTCCTTCATACCAAACTCAAGTTTCTTGAGAAAATAAACAAATAGACAAAAAAGCAGGTCAAATTATTTTAACAGCTACAAAAATAGATAGCCATAGATGTAAGTTATTGTGAGGAAATGTCTTGGATGAGTATATTTGTATATCTTCATTTACAGTAATAGAATATAATAAAATTGATTATATTTTATGATAATATCCCATGATGAAATTTGTTTTAGAACAGCATAGCCCAGTGACAGACAACTTAGATAATTAACTTTAATATGTTTGTATTACATTTTATTCAAATACAAAGAAATTTTATGTGATAGTAAGGTATTTGTGTTTTTTTGTCCTTCAATTTATGAGTATGGTGTTTGCGTCTGGTTTCCCTAATGTATTTGTGCTAATTTCACATCTTGAGCCTGTTTCTGTTTATCTGGATGTTTTGCCTCATGCCACCCTTGAATTAAAGAATAGCACAGTTAGTTAAGTTCAGACTAGTTACAAACAACCTTAAAAAAAAGATCTCGCGATCTTACAAAATGCCTTAAGTAGGCTAATTGTCAAATAGCTCTGAGATTCCACAATGTTCATAATAATCCCAAAAGCATCTTATACAAGTGCTTTCTTGAATTTCCCCTGGGGATCAATAAAGTATCTATCTATCTATCTATCTATCTATCTCATAAACTGCCAACCCCTGTTTTTTGTGAGAATGTGACACTAATTACATGTGATAAATATTAACTATATTAACAAATATTAACTATGACTGCCGGCCGTGGCAATACTGGCAATACTGGTAGCGGCGGCCATGAGTGAACTCTCTTTTTGTCACCTGTCCCACAGGCATGAGCACAGCCCCGGAGGTTCTGGTGGCTGGACACTGCGGCATGAGGGTGTTTGGACTGTCCCTCATCACCAACAAGGTGGTGAAGTGCTATGACGATACGGAGGCCGTCAACCACGAGAGTGTCCTGGAGGTCGGTAAGATGCGCTCAGAGACCCTACAGACTCTGGTCACAGAGTTGGTGGGTCGCATGGACATCAACAACAACACTGCGTAATGCCAGCATCCTCATCATCATCATTATCATCACCATCACCATCAACAACAACAATACTGCATGATGCCAGCATCATCATCATCAACATCAACAACAACAACAACATCAACAAGAAAACAGACAAAGGTGACAGAACACTGCCTGGCCTGTTAACAGTTCATGCCACAATATTTGCAGCTATTCAATATTGTCACAGATTGTTATGTGGTGCAAACAACAAGTGCATTGTTGACTGTATAAATGTAATTGTAGAAGTCAATTTCAATAACACAACCTGTATTATTGTGCTGTCATAAGATTGAATGGTAAGGTTTTCTAGTGATTGAAATAATTACAAATCCTTTTTACATGGTACATGGTCCTCCTCAGAAAATGTGAAAGTAAGCAACAGTGGAAAATAATAAGGTGCACATTTTTTTAAAGAAAAATCTTGTTTAAATAATATGTAGGCCTCCTCAAGTTTACAACAGAAAATTATACTAGCCTATATAACTTATAACAGTTTCAGATTATCCTGTATTTGTTAATACATTCATGGCACTTAAATCTGAAGATTAATATAAACTGTATGGTCTGTGCTTGTATATAAGATTGGATTTAATGGTGCTTTATGCAACATTTTTGGTGCAATCTGATTTTTACCTGTAAGTAAATGTACATTATTATTCATGCAATTATTCTCAGAGCTTATTTTGTATGAAATAATGATTCTTTAACCACAACAGAAAATCTTTAATAAACATACGTAAACCAATGACTAGTGGCCCGGTTTTTTTTTTTTTTTCGCTGAACAAAGCAGGCTCTACAGGCCTGTGAAACACTCAAGTAGGTTATGACCTGTAAAACAGTTGCCACGGGGAGGCGATAGATCCCCACCTTTGAGGAAGCGCGTCTGGTTACTATAGTGATAAGACCGAGACACAACCCGTTCTTGCACGCTGAGTAACTAGCCAAAGTGGAGGGTTTCAGTTGAGAGATATAGAACTATTTGTTTAGAGTTTGTGTAATTTAAAATCGTGCTGCAGTAAATTATTCCTTTGATTCTTGTGCCAAATAGGCTACTATGTAGAATCTGGTTGATTCCCTTGAACTTTTTGCGAAATTCAAGGAAGAGATGGCAACAGCAAATTCCTCGCCACATCTTTACGTGGACTCAAAAAAGGTTAACAGAAAAGTGGTATGTGTTATATATGTCTACCAAATTATCGTACATGCAAAGTTGACGTAACTTGCCGTTAACAAATGTATGATTGTATGACGTAGGCCTAGTTGAAGCTGAGCATGAACAGCAAGTGTCAATGTTAGATGCAGTGTTGGGGACTATTATTATGACCGCCGCGCAGCGAAGCTTGTCCAAATTTCCGTCATGGATTCCCGGGACACTGTAAGACCGGGGCACACGAAACTGGGTGGTCATGTAACCCCACATGGATAGCATGGAACCTCCTTTTTTCGTTTTGATCTGTAGCCCGCCCGCTGGACTGGACCCCCGAAAGGAGGGTAGGGCAGACACAGTTTTCTGTGAATATCTTGAGAACCGTAGGGCCTAGGATGACCAATTTTTTTCAGATCTTTGCCTCCAGGGGTCATGTAAACCCATTCCATATGCACACATGTGCATAAACAGATACACACGCACACACATACATTCACAGTAATCCTACGTATGACACATACTCACACAGTAGACATATATACGCATGCATGCACATGCACCCACACAGGCACATAAACAGGCAAACACACAAGCACATGCACATGCACGCACACACACCCACACACACATAAACATAAACATGTACATGCACACAATTCAAGAATTTCTCAGAATTATGAACAGGCAAGATGGGGGTGGGGTTGTATAAAATGTATATTACATGTGAAATCTATGAACTAATCATGTTTTGGTACTTGTTGTCTAGCAGATACCAGTGAGAATTGAGTGTGCATAATGCAATTCAGTGGGACCGTTAGAATCATATATGCCTTTCAGCGTGACTTATTTTTGTGGAAAACATGTGCTGGACTGGGCGGCGGTCATATTTTGTACCGCTCTGCGGTACATCTAGTTCAATAGCTTGTTGGTGGTTCAACAAATTTTACATAGTGACTCAAGTAGTTTAATATAGTTTTATGCCATTTTTGTGTAGGCTACTTAAATACTGAACAACAAACAACGTTAGTAAAATAATGTCTGTCTGACTGAACTACAAGACCTTGCACCTTGGCCTCTGATCAAGTACTGTAGACAGTTTTTGCAATTTTGCTGGCATGTGACTCTTTCTATTAGGTCTATATTTTCTTAAACTTTTGTATCAGTTGCACATCTGATTTTTTTTTCAAAGTAGTTTAAGCTAGGCCTTTATTTTATCAGTAACTAGTTAACCAATTGGTTTATCGCTAGGGTAGCTTTGCTGTAGTTCAACTGCTAGATTGAAGCAAAAATTCAATCTAGCAACAATTGCAGACATTACCGCAAAAAGAACATTAGGTTTACAATCCAGCTAGCCTTTGACAGTAACCCATAATCTTACTTTAATTAACCTGGACAAAGAAACATTATTGCACAGAAATACTGTTGTGTCCACAGGATTATAGCAAGTGGGAGCGGCGCGATAGGAATGAATCTAAGAAACAAAAGAGCATAGAAACTGTTCTTTGGACTGTGGCAGATCTAAATGCAGCAAGTAAGGAGGACCACCAAAATACTGGGCTAGACCAATGCCTCCACTCAACATCCACAACTGGTAGAAGGCCTCAAAATGACAGCTCAGGTTAGACGAGTAGCCTACATTTGTGCTCACATTTGAATGTCTTGGTGATCCTACAATCTCATGAATCTACTAGTAGATAGATATCATGACGTGTAGGCCTCATAAGCCTTCTGTGAACTAGCCTACTGAAAACATATATTTTTGTATTGTTTTAGAGTTTGATCAACAAATATTGTAGGCTTCAAATAAGCCAATTAGAGCATTAAATGAGTTCTGATTAGATCTGACTGTTATGCTTAGCTGGAAAGTCTCAGCCAAACACTGATGGGGGTGCTTTGTCATCTACGCCTAATGGATTCCCAAGGAAAACTAATGCTGAAATGAAGACAGACCCTGCTCTCATAAAGAAGAAGGAGGACAATACCAAAACATTGATGGTACAATGAAAAACACTGTTAATGATTTTCTGCTACCATATTAATTGGTATTATTTAAGTTAGGTCTTAAGTGCATCCCGTGTTTCTTACTCACCTTTGAACATAAACTTCCATCACCTCTGGAACAAATAATGACAGTCAAGTTATCTTTGCTAATGCACTATGTACAGCACTTTGGTCAGTGCGAGCTGTGGTTAAATGTGCTCTAAAAATACTTTACCTATTTACTTACTTACTTTGCCAGTCATGAATGGTAGCAGAACACATTTCTTTCAGAATTTGCCCCGTCAGTGTTAGGTGCTAAGATTCCTTCTGTCAGAGGTTCATGAGAGGGGAGGGGAAGATAAATTATGTGAGAAACTATTACATGAGGCAGCCTTGGACTAAATAACTTGAGAGCGGAAATTCCTTCTCTTGAGTTTATGAATTAACGTTACATTAAGTTATTGAGGTTTGTGCCATATGTGTAGCCAATAGCCATAAATGTCTGTTCTTGCAAAAGTGTGATGACTGGAGTGAAGATGATGTTTCCTGCTTCTCAGCTGTTACTGAAATCAAAGAGGAGAGCAGTGGAGGAACTCGGGCCACTCTGTGCTCTTATTGAGGAGAGGAACCAGCTCATTGCTCAGCAGATCAGAGCCACAGATAAGGGCTCCATACAGGGTGCAGAGGAGTTACTTGATCAACATGAGAAACTGGGGGTATGTGTGTGTGTGTGTGTGTATGAGAGAGAGAGAGAGCGAGAGAGAGAGAGTATGTGTGTGTAAAAGAAAAAAGAATGTTGTCTGCATGTGCATAATGACACTGTTCTGTTTCAGAGGTAATGCACATGGTACATTCCCTAGTACATATAATTGAAACGACATGTCCATTACTGTACCTGTGCTTGGCACAGTGTTTTTATTTATCATATAAGATCATGTCAACAGAGGAGTAATTGCAAAAATTACAGTGTTTGTAGTCATTAAATGTCTCGTTTGAGATTCATGTTTGTATACAATATGGTGATTCTTTTGTCCGTTTGTTTTTTGATTCCTTTTATTTTGCTCGTAGACATCTATCTCTGCTTTCAAGGAATGGAGTCAAAGCCAAAATGCAGAGGCCAAAAATGAATTGAAGGCAATAGAGGAAGAGTTAAAGAAAAGCCTTTATGGTTAGTAGTAACAGTATACACTACTGTAGATCGAGTCTGTGTGTGTGTGTGTGTGTGTGTATGTCTGTGTGTTGCCTTATGTCTGTGTATATTCAGCTCTTCAGGAGGACCTGTCAGTGATACATGCCAAACTGGCGCGTGCCCAGGCAGAGCTCCATGTCCTGAAGACTTACAAGGACAAGGAATATCCTGTAAAGGTCTTCATGATCACCAACTTAAAGAGAGAGATTGAGAAACTGGAAGAGACCCAGCAGGTTAGTGCATCTGGTTATAGGGCAGGACCACACGGGTCTGAAGGGACTTCAGTTGTGGGTTAAAGTTGTGGATAGTTTCAGACTATTTGAAATGGTAAGTCATTAATGTTGAGATCTCTTTCCAACAGTGCTAAAGACCTTGATATTAGGGTAGGGAAGTGAAAAAGAAAGAACTGGAACTGGAATCTATAAGCAGACCCATAATCATTTGTTTTTATTGTCTTTCAATTCCTTTATTACTGCAGACAAAGACAAGTAAAGATGTGTGTGTTTGTTTACCTATTTTGTTACCTATTTTGAGACAAAGAAAAAGGCCAAGCAGTTATTTAAATTAGCTGTTCTAGATCTATTTGTATTATTAAACGTTGGCGTTTTAATGAATATGTCTGTGGATCAGTAGTTCTAAATAAATATTCCCCTTTTGAATTTTCAGTTATATATATTGGAATCGAAATAAGGAATAAGCAGGAACCAGAATCGATAGGCAGAATCGGAATCGGATCAGAACAATACCCAACCCTAACTGAGTGCATTTATCAACACATTAAGCAGATGTGATGTGTGAGGCTATTGGTAGCTGCCCCAACTTCACAAATATGTTCAAGGAGTGTTCACACACACTGTTGATTACTTTCCTAGGATGAATATGAGGACTTGAAACAGTTGTGCCAGGATGAGCTGGTGAAACAGGAAGAGCGAAACCATCAGAGACGGCGGAAGGTTCTGGTTGCCACTGTCAAGGTACCATAATCACCCCTCTGTCCATATCGCTTAACACCCTAGCTGACCCCAAAAAAAGACCAATGACAGCCTAGTTGCCACTGATAAAAGCTTTATGGGATGATAACTGGCATCTTTTTGTGATTAAGTGCAATCAAGTGCATCTTTCTTTTTTTGCTTATGACATACATTATTTATTTCCTGTACTTCTTTAATGAAAGTCTTTTCATTATATTTTCACATGGAACAAACAACAGACAGATAACAACCCGCATCTCATCCACTTACATAGCACCACTGCTATAAAAAAAAACAGACAAAAAAAAAAATCACAACATACAGATTGACATATTATTTCCTGTACTTCTAACAATAACTATAACAAGATTTCGGAAAGGATAACTGCTTCTAGTTGATGAACTTCTTCCTGGGCTCTTTTACAGGAAAATGTCTCCCGTGTTCCACTTGCGATCAGAAGGATGGCCTCAAACAATGGCACCATGAAGGAAGAGATTGAGATCTACAGAAAGGCTTGTTTTAACCCTACAGCATTAAAAGTAGCGTTAAAGGGAAACTTGGCAGGATTAGCTATATTTCCCCCTCTGCTGGAGAAATTGTGCATTATGCTATTTCAAACTGTGTATAAAGCACATGGATTTGTTTACAAGCTAATGAAATGGTTAGCATAAGTTCGGCAGAACAATGTGGATGTTACAAGGTAAGAAACACAATTTAAAATTAGTTTCTTGTTCTCACTTGTTTCTCACTTCTCTTTCCGGGACGGTAGTTTCAATGTTGCAAGGTTGGTTCTCCGCCTGGGGACGCTAGGGACAGCAGGGAAAGTCACCATTTTCACCGGAACAAGTCATTTAACCATCCAAATGATTTTTAACGGGTTTATTACGTTGAAATAGTTGCCAAGTTCCCCTTTAATGATATTTGAACTCAACATTACAATCAAATTACACCTTCCCTCCTGAACCTGAAGCAGCATGGTGTGTGGCTCAGTCTGAGACACATGTTGTTTGTTTTCCATTTACTGTACCGTGTTTGTTTGTTCTTTGTTATTTATTTATTATTTATTATTTGTTTATTTATGGGCACACTCACAGAATGGACAGCTAGAGTACAGTGAAAAGAAATGAGATGAATTTGATGAATAGTGCATCAGATTAAAATTGCGGGCTCTTCCTTTAATGTAGAGAGGTCACTGTGCCGTAGCTCTCAGCATCAGCACCTGACTCACATTTACCCTGCTTGTTTTGAAAGGAAATCGAGAAACTGGAGAAGAGCAATGAGGAACTTATTCGCAGTGTCCAAGAACTGCAGCTGTCCAGGAAGAGTGTGAGAGAAGAGATCTTTGAAGATGTGTTCACAAAGCTTGACAAGTATGGTGTTTGACAGTCAATTACATATGCATTCCGTAAATATGTCAGCATAAATTTATCAGAGAGAAAATGGCGCTTCTGACATGACATTTTCTCATACAGCAACATTTTTTCCTTCTTTTTTATTGTTGTTGTTGACATACCCATGAGATCAAAGTTGGGCTAGTTTAGCAATTTCTCATAAAACCAGCTGGCAGTCAGGCAGATGCAGAACGCTGTTGGACTGTTTGTTACTGTGAGAATGACTTCTTGACTTCTCTTCAATAAGCTGTCCAGTGAAATGACAAGGCACATTTGCAACACTCAGCCCAAGACTCAGTAAAGGGCCTTTCTCAGAATTGTTTACAAACACTCTGAAAAGCTCTTCGCTCATGAAATCCTTGCTGATATTTTTTATAAATAATATGAATTACTTTTTCCTGCAAAGAAAATAATTTGTGCATAAAAGCTTCATGAGCCTTTTCCATCGTTTTTCAGTTATTTATGTGGATAAATCTAAGTAAACATAACATCCCATTTCAGAAAAATAAATGGACTCCAATGAGGGATCACCAGAAGCAATGGGATCATTAGAAGCATTTGATAGAATTTTGCATTGTTCCATTCGATGCCAAACATTCCCAGATTTGATCTGTCACCAAAGCAAATAAGGCTCCTCTGAAACACAGTCTACATAGAGCGATAATTGTGTTTCTGAATTCAGCCACATTGAGCTGTTTCTTACCACAATGAACAACTCTCTCAGACAGAGCAGAGTGTTGCATTTCAGACAACAAGCAAATCAGACTACAGAGTGATACCTGGCTGCGGCTCTCTCTCACCTCTTGAGAGACAAAGACATGGATAGGAAAAAGCAATGAGTTATGGATGTGTAACACTATCCAGTCCAGCTCTGGAGAAGGGCCATCCGGCCATCTTAAAGATAAATGAAGACAGGCTCTATGTGTTGCATTCACGGAATCCCAGTCAGCCATTAAAGGTTAACCAGGGTTTCACATTTCTCCATCGCCCGCTCCAAAACAATGTGACATTTTCCTGACCGCAACAATCACGCTCCCCGACCATTGTCCAGTAAATCAACAACATGTCTCCCCTGAAAGATGGAAAAAAGGAAAACGACAGACGTGTGACATTCCATGTCTCACAATTTACACCACGACTGCCAGACGGATTTTATGATACATGACTGTTAACAGCATGCAGGCGGGAGGGGCACTGCACTTTTGCACAGGCCCCGGCATCTAACACAGGCAGATGTGGCACGTCCTACGAGGCCCATCCGGCCCCTCGGAGTTGAATGAGGGGGTGTTTGGTGACGCCACTGAAAAGTTGAATCCCCCCCCCCCCCCTCCTCTCCCAAACCTCCACCCTACCCTGAAGATTACTGCCCTCTGGCTGATCTGCAGTCTGTCGGGACACAGCTGGGATGGGACAGGATGGATGGGATGGAAAGGGACGAGGCTCCTCGGCTGCGGCCGTACTTCCTGCCTTCCCCCTCACTCTGTCACGGTCAGGGGGGGTCATCCCTGCTGGGAGAGTGGTTTGCTTATTCAGAACTGGCAAGTTTGTTCCTTTTTTCCTTGATGCAAGGCAGTCGTTCTCGTGGAAACGACCGTCGGGAAGTGTTTAAGCTGTCACCAGGGCTCGGGCTCTCCAGTGATTTACTAATCACGATGGGTCTTGTTTGGGGATGCAAGCGCTTTATGATGGTCTTTATGGCTGAGGGCTGAAGCCGAAGAGGTCGCAGTTTTGTTCTTGTGTTCTGTTCAGTTTCCAGCCAGCATGGGATTAGATCATTGGGCCTGTGTGTATGTGTGTGTGAGAGAGTGAGTGTGCCTCTGTGTGTTTGTGTGTGTGTGTATATGCGTGCGCTTTTGTGAGAACCGAGCTGGGAATTTGTGGTGAGGTGTCACACAGACCATATGCTGTTTTGTGCTGTTTGTAATTCACTTTGTCAAACTAACATTCCCCTGACCTCTGACACTGTTCTCAAACAACTATTTCATCCTGCAAAATTTTGCAATATCACATTACTAAAGCAATATGTCGGGGAAATGATTAGGTTATATCAAACTTGTGTCACTCGGAACCCCTGTTCTGTAGTTCAGCTCGCAGAGCGTATTGCTAGCACCAAGCAACAAACAAGCAACACCAAGGTCATGGTTTCAATTTGTTGGGAGCACAGTTACTTACTGATAGCATTTCCCTTTTCCTGTCATATAAACAGCTTCAAAGAGAATGATTAAGCACGTAGCAACAAAGTGTAAATCTAACCAACCAGTATTTTTTACTAATTCCCAAAAACATGATGTATGTTTTTTTCAGTGACTGCTCTCTTCTCCCCTCAGGTGTACTCCAGATATGGACGTTGTTTTGAACATTCCGAAAGAAGAGTGGCTGCCCATTTAGTTCAGTCTCGCCGAACATTTGAAGAACATTTGAAAAACTATGTGCTCAAACTTCAGCAGCTACTTTCAACTTTCACTGACCATGCAAATGGTTTACCCCTCTTCTTCCCCTAAGCTCATCATGTTACAGTGAGGAATTTTGAATAGGTGTCAGCCAATGAATACCTTCCAACTCATTAAAGCAACTGACATGGCAAAGGTCTTATGGATGAGAAGTTACATGTCAAACTGAGACAAAATTACAACTAAATCACTATTTTATGATATAGACTGGTATTCATAATAAGTTTGTGTCAAGCCTCATGTCAGAGGATTAAAGCACAGCAGATTTTTGTAGACTGAGTGAATGTGTTTTATTTGATTCAATTTATTTATCTGTCAAATGGAGCATTGCTAAACCGTCTCACAAAAATGCAAAAACCTTTGAGCAGTGGTCATTTGGGAAGTCCTAGTAATTTACTCAAGTGTGGGAAAGAGGCTGGCTCTATAAACAGTTTGGGACTTTGTCACCCCCTCTGCACGGGCGACTGGTTTGATTACTTGCGTTGTTTCATTTGGAATAGATTCAGCTGAGCCTCAGAGAATAGGATTTCCTGGTAAGGACCGCGCAAAGCTCAGCAGAGGGGTGTCCAAGATCGGCCGCTAACACTATCCAGCTCGCGCTGATCTATTTGCGTTCCTCTTTGCGTACAAGTGAGAATCAAACCGAACATGATTTTTTCCCCCCTCAGATCAGTATATTACTTTATATTGTGATGTTTCACTTCGACAATTTGACTGTGCAGAAAATTATTTAGGGCACAATTGTTATAACATGTTTAGTAATATACTTACCATGGGAGCATGGTAATTGTCAAAAGACTTAATAACTACCGAGTGTCGTTCTTGCTTCACACTATCTGTACATTTTCTTAGTTTGGAATGGACGTAAAACTTTGTTTTAAGAGCAGGAAGTGACTTAAGATCAACGTCATTAAATTTTGGGTGGGATTATAAATTGGAAATAAGTTGACTGTCGGAAAGTCTCCAACACAGGGTGTGCTTTAATCAAAAATAATAACAGTATGAGAGATACAAGGAGGAGTTCGCATGTTGGACGCTGTTGAGGACGTTTGATGAACGGTATCACGGGCACGCATGACATCGTTTATTTAACGGGTGAGTGCGTATAGGTTAGTATACCTGTCAAGAAATAAGACGGCGACTGTTTTGTAAAACTTGTAAAACTGAAACATTGAAGTCAATATTATATGGAAACGGTAGCTTAACTGATACATCACTCCTATGATTGTTTCAGTAACATACAGCCTAGGCTATGGTTTTATATAATCTATTCTTAAGAACAGTTGGCTAGCCTATATTATAAAGTTTGCGAGCCTTTTTATGTGGTTGGGGGAAAAACCTTGGACTCCACGCCCTACCCCTTCGGTGACCCTGTTGTGTGTGCTGTTTAGGCTACCTGAGAGTGTGGACATCTTGTGCGTGCGTAGGCTATGTGCTGTGTGTCATGCGTGCGCTCTTGAGCGTGTGCGAACGAGTGTTGCCGCTTGCTGGTTGAGAGGGATGGACATAGACTACAATAGAGAGAGAGGGAGAGATAGCGTCCCATGATTCCACTTCTAAATTTTTAAAAGCGTTGTGGAACTTTGCTGGCTGTCGCTATGACTGCAGGAGTGTAGAGTTTCATTTGGGACAGAACTGATTGAGACGTCGGAGCCCCGTGCTGGCATTGGAAAAGAGACAGACCCGAGGCTCACGGATGCGATGCAACTAGTCTAAACTTCATGGACTTCTTTGGTGGTAGTCTTGCAAAGTAAAAACACTGATGGCTTTGGTTGTGAGTAGCCTACAATGGAATTTTCAGAGAAATGTTTTGTATATCTAAGGCCTAATATTACTATTGGATGGATAGGCTATTTGCTGAATGTTGGGCTATTACCGTTTGAACCAGTGTTTATGTTTTTTTATGTGAAGTTTAGTAGTGTGAAAACAGTTGTTTCAAAGTTAACATTTCCTGTTTTTTACTTAGGTATGCGTATCAACTTGAAAGATGACGCTCAACACTCAGAGAGAGGGCAAGGAAACTTTGCGGAGGCGAGCAAGCACTCCCATCCCTTCGTCTCATCAGTCGGGGCTGAGGAACAGAGACCCTCCCTCGGATCCTCATCACCCTCAGCTCGGGCAGTCGGCTTCCTACCACCCTGGAGACAAGAGCATACTCACGCGGGCCAACTGGTCTTCGGAATCGGATGATTCGGACAGCTCGGAGGCAGAGTGCTTGTATCGCGTGGTGTTATTAGGGGACCATGGAGTTGGAAAGTCCAGTTTGGCCAGCATTTTCGCTGGCATTCAAGAGAAGGACGCGCATCATCACGTTGGAGGTAGGCTATGCTGACATTGGAATTATATGTCGTAAATAGTTGAATTGCAAGATATGCTAATTTACCATAGGTGTTAGGCTACAGTATGTCAGTCTGTCTACTAGTTGGCAGTTGGCTATCTGTAGACTAGTAGACACAACCAAGGAAAAGTAGCCTACTGGTATCCACATTTCTATCATCTTTGGGTTTCATTGCAACTTAGAACCTGTAGTCCATGTGTTTTGCAGTAAGCCTTCATTTGGTCTATTGTGTAGAAGCTATGTGATTTTTAGTAGTGCCAGATTAGTTAATGCAGCCTACTACTAGAATAAACCTTTATACCGTTTGAATTGTAGTGAACCTTGAACACATGATGAAGAATTATACTAATCAGATAATATTATTTTAATTACTTTTAACTTCTTTAAGGAGTCTAGAAAGTAATAATGTGTATAGTGATGCAAGTGATACATTGTTTTGTCTTGATACAGTCTGATTTGTTGCATTGGTGCCTCCATTGGTTTAAAATGGACCTGATTTACTCTTCCTTTGCTTATGGATATGGATATGGATTTGATGTGCAAATTGACAGTAAACGAAGGTCTGGATGTTGAGAGATCCTTCAGCTGTTTAACCTCCTTCACTCTTTCTGGGTCCGAGGAAGGTAGTGACTGATACCAAGGCCCTCGATGAAACCTCTGCTCATTTAGTTGCTGGGCTAAATGTTCTCACACTGACGTTACGCTGGGGCGATGAAGGCTATGCTCTGTATGCAGATGTATATGTTTAATTGATGGGTGGACAGGTTGGTTGATCAGTTAATTATCAAAATGTGTTATATGTGCGAAAAGGTTTCATTCAAAGCATCATTGATATCAGCTGTATGTTGAATGAATTACAGAGTGCAACAACACTTTTCATTGTTGTCAGTGACCAGTGTAGCTCAGTGTTAACACATGCTTTTTGGACAAGCCCTTCTGATAGTTGTTTGTGTTTGTGGAAGTACATTTATGTGTATGTGAGTGACTGTTCTTTTGTATGCAGGCCTTATGTGTGTGTGTGTGTGTGTGTGGGGGGGGGGGGTCTGTGTTTTTCTAGTGACTTGGCATTGTATTTTCCCAAGAGATGCAGGCTCGTGGTGCTGTCACTTCTCTTTGACATCACCCACTTGTCAGGAGACATGGTGTACAGAAAACACACACACACTCACACACACATACACACACACAGTCTACCGCTTGCCCCTTGGGTAAGTTTTTTCTTTGCACCCATTAGAGCCTAATAGTTAGTCCCAACTGGAAAAGGTTGTATTTGGCAATAATATAGGAGATGCAATTACAGTCCTGTGGATGTCATCTCAAATTTTGATTTTGTTACAGGCCTTAGTCCAGTACTGTACGGTTCTGCTTGGACTCAGCCAGCTGGCAGAGATGCCTTTTCCTTAAAAAAAAAAAATTGTTTCAAACTGTGAACTTTAATTGGAGTAATATTTAGTATTAATATACCCCTTATTTGAAGGGTTTTAGTTTTTATAATAAACAGAGAATTATGCTAGCTTCTCCATCTGCTGTTTGTAGACCTGTCCAGTTTAATAAAAAGCCAGGAAGCCGTTTGTTGGCTTTAGAAATATTTGTGTGTTCCTCTATTTCACCAAACCACTGGAGGTGAATGTTATGTGGTGGAAAATATGAAGGGATATTAAAAGATAACACCTTATGTTATTGCTGTGGACTATTCTGTTTTCTTGTGTGGTCTAGGCCCAATTACAACAGTCATTATACAAAGTACTCCGTTGCACACCTATCCACGAAACATTTCAAAACATTTTAGTTTGGTTTCATCATGTTGCTGTTGTCATTGTGCTGCTGCCGTTGTTTGTTTGTTGTTTACTTTGAGTGTCTTTATTTGAGTATGATTAGTCATTTGTTTTCCATGCACACACAAACAGACACACACACACACACACACACACACACACACACACACACACACACACACGGATGTCATCAAATGCTGGCTACGCACACTCCCATGCTGATGTTTACTGTGCGGTGTAGGGAATAGGAACAGTCCCCAGATGGTCGTTTTCCTGGTGTTTGGTCATCCTGACTATCGTAGGCACAGGGTGTGATATCAGCCCATTTCACACGTTTATTCCCACCATAGCGCTTTAATTTGTTTGGGTTTTTCAAAAATGCCACAGCTTTTTCCATGCGATGTGAAGGCCCAAGATGACGATTAGTTGTTAGATTAGCGTCTAATAGTGGGGGAAATCTAGAAATAATCTTTGCTTTAAAGTCCGAATGAAAACTCAGATAAACAACTCTTATAGATTCTTTCTGAACTGCAGCTGTTGTTTTTGTATATCTGCCACTAGGCCCAGAATGTTGGACATGTTGTCCCCCAATTATTATTGCACAGACATGCTTAACAAGGCTATCATGGCCAGTTTAATGTCTTATAAATTAACACCTGCTTGTCTAATGGAGTTGTAATTATTAAAGCATCAAACTAGTATTGATTGGCTGTTAGCTATCACTCCAGTCAGCTCATTTATCATCATTTTGTCAACTTCAAATGACTATGTGGAGTTACAGTATTTGCGTCTTTACTTTTTATGGATACATAATGGCAACAAATTCAATTATTTTTTTTCTTTAAAGACTGTGAATATTGAATATTCACCCTTGGTTCTTCAAAGTATTTAATTGATGCCAAACATCAACCTGCCTTTTCTGCAATGCATAGTCATCCCTCCCCCTTACTGTCTTGTACTGACATTAAGAAGCTGCTTTTAAGATAACTTTAGACATCACATTGAAGTGGGCTTGTCTTAATGTCCCATCTTCAGCTGAAAGTCTGGCTTGTCTGCTGTCCTCTCGTGGACACAGAGGTCTTATAAGGTGACTTAATGCAGTCTGAAAATGGAAAGACTAGAGAGGTCTGTTTTCATCCAAGGCCGAGAGTGTTTTCATCTTCCTGTCAGAGCAGCCATAAGATCAGTCTAAACTAGACACGGCTCGATGCGTTTTTCCAGTGTTTCTCTTCGCTGCCCTGAGGCCTTCATGGTGATGAGCACAGAAAAAAAAACTGCACTGTGACTGTGCCATTCAGCGTCCCAGCAGATGAGCAGAATAACACTGAGTTGAAGTGATACAGATACAAGTAGAATACAGTGGAAATTCATTTGGTTTGTGTTTGTCTTCTCAGCATTTCTGTGTACTCCAGTATAGTACTGCAGTATGTATACTTAACTGTAGAATGTAAGTATATATAAATTATTTTTAGATTTGGCACAAGGCTTACAAATGGAAAGCTGCAGTTTATGAAAAAACAAATGCAACTAATTTGATTAACTATTTCTCAGATTTTAAACTCCTTCACTAAGATGTGCGGTCATTAAAACCCCTATCTTTATTATAGTAGGCCTAAATACCTGGGAGCTATAGGTCATGCAATATCTTTGCCCTTGGGGGAACTTCTTAGGCCTCAAAAGCCATACACAGAAGAACTCTTTATATTTGCAGTAACTTGAACTGATCCTCACAGCAGCTGGAAGGATGTAAGCCAAGCATCTTTATGGCAATAAGAGCCCCAATATCTGCGGAGTTCATCGACCCTGGATTTCAATGTCCTCTGCAGAGCTAGTTTTTGATTAAAGAGGAGTGCCTTTTTTCTGGGGGATTTTTCCATGTTCTTTGTGTAGACCTAGTTATTCCATTGCAAGGAAAGAATACAGGGAAATTCCCCAAATGTACACAGGCCTAGTACAAAATACAATAAATAACTTTCCAATCCAGTACGCTCCCAGTTTCTTTTTTTGTTTGTTTGTTTTGTTGAAAGAGTTCACTGTCGAACTCAAAAACTCAGAACAGGTGTTCACTTTTGAGGTTGAATGATACGCAACAGGTAAATGATGCTACTAATGTTTTATGTCCCAGTGTGTGTTAGACTGAGCCTGATTCCTGGCTTCTTCTCTTCACTGCTGCAGAGGACACCTATGAGAGAACGCTGACCGTGGATGGAGAGGAAACGACTCTTATCGTCATGGATACGTGGGAAACAGAGAAGCAGGTAGGCTCCTCTTACCCTCCAATCCCATTCTATTACAGATTATTTAGTTTATTAGATTTAGTTTTCCAGTCATTTTTAAATTTGTTGTCATGAGTTACTTTTTAAATGTGCTTTCCAAGGAGCACTGTGAACTGGCAGCTGCCAGCTAAAGAACCACTGTGTACAGTAATTGCTTGAAATCCATAGCATACCCAAGTGGGACCAATTTAAAATAATGTCTGTACGTGTTTCAAGTACCAGTAATTAAACAGTGAACAATTTATTGTTTACCGTTCGTTCACATGTCCCACGTTTCCCTTTTGCTTAAAAGTCAGCAGAAAAGTACAGTGTTGCTCAACCCTGCTGATTTATGCTGATAACTGCAAAACAACAAAGGCCTCTGTCCTCTTACCCACTGTGTTATGGAAAATCTGTCCACTCTCCACCTGAGGCAAAAATCCATGAACCCCTGCTGAAGAGGGCCAGAGCACCATGGCTCTGTGCTGTGTGCAACTGCATCCAGCTAAGAGGAGAAAGGGACAGAGAGAGAGATGGGGGGCAATGAAGGGAAATACAGCAAAGGAGTGATGAGAGTTGAAAGAGTGAAGAAATGGAAGAGAGCAATACAGGGAAATGAGTATGATCTTGAGGGCAAGGAAAGTGTGTGGGAAATGTGGAACATATTAAATTAGGTACATAAAGGACAGTTGCAATTGTTGCCCTAGAAAGAGACAGACAGATTGACAGACAGACATTATGAGTGTAATAGAACGCATGTCGTAGGGGAGAAGAGACAGACAGATGTTAGAAGAGAGACAGGTATGTGCATGAAGGAGACCAAGTAAGGGACAGAGAGAGAAATAGACATTGAGATAGAGCAGAGGGAGAGAGAGTGACAGAGCAGAGAGGGAGAGAGAGAGAGAGAGAATTCCCCATGGGGTGCACAGTTAGAAACCAGGATGGCTGTGGGGTGTTATTACTTTGCCATCGATCAGCTGCCCCATATGCAGTCCATTTGCTGAATTGTCCATATCGGCTCACAGTAATGTCAAAAGCATTTTTTTTCCAAAGAATTTTAAAGGCCATCAGCTATGTGTCAGGGACAAACAAAAGTAATGCTGAGCCTTTGAACGTCATGGTTGTTCTCGACTCAAGAATGTTCTTCATGTGTAGTTCGAAGGGAGTTTGCAAAACGATGAGGTGTCCGTTTATAACTGATGTGTCGGGGATGATGGTTAGGGAACAAGTGTTTTGAGTTCCTCATATTGCACTAATATTTTGGATCGAGTTTCCATATAAAGCCACCAGAAGAATTTCCACAGACGTAAACAGCAAGTTGGCACTTACTGTGTCTGACACGTTGGGAACACCTTGCTGGTGTCATCAGATTGTCTTGTAAACATGGTTCACTATCACAACGTCTTCAGATCATTAACGCCGAAAACATTCCAGTGTTCCTATTATGATCTTACCGTGAGACTAGTTATGAGAAAGTATGTAACTATCAATACAGCAGAATACTACTATATTTATTATGACTGCCGCTAGCGAAGCGGTCATATAGGGATTGTCAAAGTTTTTTTTTTTTTTTTTTTTCCCCCCCCGTCATCTACTTCCTGAATTTTTGGTCAACGATACCTGGGACACCGAACCACCGGGGCACATGAAATTTGGTGGGTATGTAGCCCCACTAGACTTTTACGGAAAAATTTCGTTTTTAGTCCCGGGGCCATTCCCCCGTGCTGGGCCCCCCGAACCGCAAAAAAGCAGTTTTTCCTAAATAACTACCTGAACCGTGGCACTGAGGATGAAGAATCTTTTATGGTATGTTGGTCTCAAGGGCCCACAATCACTCATTTGTAATTTGCCCCCCCACCCACCCCCGTAAAAAATGAAAATGCAATATTATTCTGCTTTAATCGCCCCTATCTTCAGTTAAGATGTTCAGAACTGCACCAAATTTTATGTGTATGATTGACCTGGCATTCTCTGGGGGTATGTCAAGTTTCGTAGAATTTCATCCATGGGGGGGTCTAAAAAAAATAGGTTATGTGTACATTTAGTGACTGTACACTCATTGGCCTGTAGATGGCGGTGCACACATATACACATGCACACACACACAGGCACCCACATACTATCGGTATTAGAACGGCCGATACATAATTACAAATTCAGTAGGATTAAAAGAAAGCCAAAATAAATATTCATCATCATCATCATCATGGCTGCATTTCCAGTAGGCCTATTGCCGATAAGTAGTCGTTTGTCCACTAGATTGCGCATTGTTGCAGTGAGACGTAATTTTGTTGGAAGTTAAAAGTGGGTTGGAAAAACAATGGACGCTTCCTACAAGGACTGTACCGCAGAGAACGGTCTAATGAGGATAGGACGATGTTCACATGAAATGTAATTCCCATTTCTTCTTGAAGCCGAAATAAATCTGAGGATGTTTATCGGACATGCTTGGTTTTTACTGCAGGTACGTTAATCTTATAATATTAATAAGGACCTAGGTAATGTTACCTTTAGCGTTAGTTGAGTGATGGAGGCCAATTTGATTGATTGCATTTGTAGAAAACTATAAATGCGGTTATACCAAGCAAATTGATAGCAGCACTGTAATTGTATCTTCGACTGTCATTTGTTGCCGCGTGCTACAAAAAATCTTTCTGCGAATGGAAGATTTACCAACATTACACCGGTCTGATACAGTTTTGCCTATACATGCGTGAGACTGAGACGCCTGTTTATTTTGTTTTAAGTGCGTGCAGGGTGTGAGAGGGAAATCGATGTGCTTTGATTCCAGCTTGGTTGTTGTAGTCTGTGAAATTAAAAAGCACGTGTGTGTGAAGTATCCAAACAATGACACCTTCATTTCACTTTAGCTGCTTTAGCAACACACCTTAAGCTACTGTGTAGTGGGTCCCATTTAGAAGTGGCTACTTCATTCGCGCTTTCCTTGACTCATGGAGCTGCGTGAATTTTATTACAACTTTTTGCCACGATATGGCAGTTTAAGTCCGCTTGATACTGTAAGGCGTAAGCATTGGTTTCCAAAGGAGATTTTATTTGTGTCGCCAGCATAGCCTATTGACAATTTATGTTGTAAATAGGCCTACCTTATAAGCCTACCTGTAGCTTAGGGAAGCTAACAGCTTTCTATTAGGATCTAGTTTGTTAGTTACAGTTTTGTCATAAGTCCCTGATGCATTTTTGCATAGCCAGAGCGTGGATATCTCAATCGGAAAATTAAACAATATCGGGTGCCTATGGACTAGGCTGGGTGAACCCATCTGATCTGCCCGCTATTTATTTTTTGATTTCTTAAAGATTGAGCTTGGTCTGGTGAAAGCCAGACTAGCCATGGACCTCAGTTACACAATGCAAAGGAACATGAATCAGCCTATATTTGCACGAACAATAACGGACAACAGCTCTTCAACTTTGGCCCGTTAAAATGTGTATGAACAGTCTAGCGACGCATTTCATCAAGGCCCATTTGGACAGTTATTTGCACCACTGGTTAGATGTAAAACAGCATTTTGTTTCAGACTACTGTTACGTAATTTGTGCATTAACAATAACGTTTCAGACTACTGTTACTTAATTTGTGCATTGACAATAAAGTATTACATGAACTAAAGATGACTAAAATCTTATGTAGAAGAAGAAACATTCTCAAAAAATTCATCCATCCAAAAATGACCTTTGTTTTTGATAGCTGTTGAAAACGGCATGGAACTGACAGATGTTTTTGTTTATAAATAAATAAATAAATAATAACATTATCCTGATACCTTTTGCTTTTCCCAAATACAATGTAGCCTACAGGTGTAAGTGACCTTTCATCAATCCAGTTGCAATGGATGAACTGTGATGAACTGCCCTACTTGTAATTGTTTAGAGATTTTAAAGGTTTTATAACAATGCTACAGTACATCTTCTTTGGCTATTCTACAATCTATTCACCTTTTCAGCACCAGTAGGCTACTTTCTGTGCAGCCGCACACACACACTCAGGCATGCCAAACAAGCACAAAAGTTTTAAGAGTGGGGGATGGAGTAAAATATGGAGACAAATTGAAGTGTGATTTATTTTCGCGGAACAGATGTACAGGACTGAGCGGCGGTCATATTTTGTACCGCTATGCGGTACATCTAGTTTAGATATTTATGTGTACTCAATAGACAGCTGACAGACCCATACTTGAGCACTTTCTTATTAGATTGTTTCTGTATCTGTATTGCATCTGATATTTCTCTAGGGGTATATTTGTTATATACCGCAATATCCCGACTATTTATTGAGGTTTATACACTGATTTTGCAAATTTCTTCAGCAATGCAGTTAATACAGGGCTATACATGGAAATGCATTTCTTCTCTTCATTCTTCTTTCTGATTAAAGCACTGATCTGATTCTCATTCATTGGGTTATTGGGCACTGCAGTTAATACATTTTTTTTATTTACATAAAACACTCATGCAGTTTATACACAATGTGGATAATAATGGAAAATTACTGTACTGACAATGAGCATCTCAGTCAGCCAGTAAGTGTGCCTTATTTAGTGAAGTCCTGTCTTAGTCATGTCTGATTTTGCAGTAGCTGAAGTCTTAAATGACACCAATAATGACCTTACATTTTGCACACTGCTTGTCACTTTTGGCTACACTGCTTACACATTTCACTAGTAATTAAGATCAACGCTTTCAACATAACCCAATCAAGTCATTTTTTTACTTTTGCTAACTTGCTCTAAGCGATGTCACACTTTTTTTAGGCTAAACATTTTTGTCACTTACAGCAAACATCACCTCACCATCCTCTAGCTGCCTGTGTCCTGAATACACTGTAAATAAACACGATCTCTGTGGACAGCCCAGACTCCAAAAACTGCAACAAAAACAACCTGGGCCAAACTGGACCATAAAAACATAACAAACTGTTCCAGCAAATCACAGACGAGATGGATTAGGATCGTTTAGGAGAGTTTCAATTGCACGGGAGGGAGTAGCGAGCTAGTTCTCTGTTTTGTTTGAACGTCAACAGAAGTGACGTTACCCAGCATCACTTAGAACGCCTTTAACTCAATCAAAGCATATAATTGAGTCACAAGTCATTAGATGACTTAACTCAGTTATGTTGACTGCATTAATCATTTGCAACATTGCGGAAACCATACTGTCATTTGTATGTCTGTATAATATATGCCTCCTTTCCCTGTTTTGGATATGCATGTTGTATGTTTTATGATGACTGTGTAGTACTCTCCTGTGCTGTGTGGATATGCATGTTTTATGTTTTATGATGACTGTGTAGTACTCTCCTGTGCTGTGTGGATATGCATGTTTTATGTTTTATGATGACTGTGTAGTACTGTGCTGTGATGTGTGCAGGAGGAGGATGAGAAGTGGGTGCAGGACTACTGCATGCAGGTGGGCAACGCCTACGTCATCGTCTACTCCATCACTGACCGCAACAGCTTCGAGAGCGCCTCGGAGCTTCGCATTCAGTTGCGACGCATTCGCCAGGCGGAGAACATACCCATCATCCTCGTGGGCAACAAGAGCGACCTGGTGCGCTGCCGAGAGGTGGCTGTGGAAGGTGAGGGAAAATGGAGAGGAGGTGCAGTGGGTGGGAGCAAAGATCTTAAAGGAGTCACAACATGTGACACTATTACTTCTTTCAGTTCATTCAGTTGAGTTCAAATTGAGTTAATATTGAATTGAATTGTCTTCAATTAAGACGTTAAAATATACAAAGATGTTGAAGTGGACATGTTAGTAATGTTTTGTCCTCATGGTGTGCTTATACTGTTGGTATGTGTGTGTGCATATGTGTGCATTTGTGTGTGTGTGTGTGTGTGTGTGTGTTTCTGTGTGTGTACGCACACACATATTTCCTTCCTCCGCACAGAGGGCCGGGCCTGTGCTGTGGTGTTCGACTGCAAGTTCATCGAGACATCAGCCTCGCTGCACCACAATGTGGACGAGCTCTTAGAGGGCATCGTGCGGCAGATTCGCCTGCGCCGCGACAGCAAAGAGACCAACGAGCGCCGGCGCTCCGTCTACCGCCGTAAGGAGAGCATCACCAAGAAGGCCCGGCGCTTCCTCGACCGGCTGGTGGCCAAGAACAACAAGAAAATGGCCCTCAAGGTCCGCTCCAAGTCCTGCCATGACCTCGCTGTGCTGTGAACTGTCCCGCTCCCACACACTAGCACACTCTTTCCACCATCATATACACACACAAACACACACACACACACACACATACACATAACACACACACACACACAGCTCACACATAGCTCATAATTATAGCAGGTGTGGTATAGTTAGAGGACTGTAAGAAAATAGAGATGCCCGTCGAACATTCCCTGTAAAAGTCCAATCCAATCCATGGGTCGGTCCTCTTGCTGTGTAGTGAAGTACTAGCAATGATTTTTTGTTTGGGCCAGTGGATTTCATTTTTGTGCTCTGAAATCTCTCAACTCTCTCTTTTTGTTTATATTTGATCAGTGTTTGTTTGTCGTTTATTTGTAGTATTTCGTTTGTGTTTGTTGTTGGTTTATTTATTGAGCTTTTTGAACAATGTGGGTTGGAATATGTGCCCTCCAATGCAAACGAATGAGCCGTTTAAGATGTTGTTATGCTGAATTCAACTTAATCAATTGAGAAAAGAGAAATATGAGTAATCTGGGAATATTTCCCGAAACCTCACAGTTGCTATATCACGTTCTAAAGGCATACTTTTGTTGTTTATTCCGTGGACACTTTATCAAAAAATCTGCCTTATATCTTATTAGAGTAACAGTAGGTATGTACTTTACATTTACTGTTTAGACATAACATTGAAAGTCCATTTGGCTCAGATTTTTTTTACCAAAGAAAGTGCTTTGCATTGATTGTTTGATATGACTTGTGATGTGTGTGAAGAGCATAGACCTAAGATTTACTTCCGCAAAGGATACCGATGTTGGTGCTGATGATGTCTTGGTCTGCACTGGGAAATATGACTTTGTAGATGACAATAGAAAGGGATGCACGGTTCATGAACAAAACTTAAAGTGTAAATATCTGCACAAGGATTGTTAAGAGGCTAGACTTTGCTTCAGGAATTGTCTAAGTTGCATTAGACTATGCATTCTTCACCAGCATATTTCTCAAAGCCCTGTAGCAAACTGCTATGTCAGAATTCTCCATGGTCCCCATCCTTTGCATGCCCTGTTGTGGACTCTGGAGGTAATATGCTTTGACTTTGTGGCTCCACAGCAAAGGCAGTTAAGTGGAAAACTGCTAAGATTTCTCTGCTGTTGAAGCTTTCAGTCTCCTTGACTGAATGATGTACTGGTTATACGTTTTGTACAGAATGAATGTTCCAGTTTTGTAAATATGTTCTGTCTAGCATTTTTACAATTAAATAAAAGACTAGTTTACGCATATTTGTAACTTCATATCTCGCCTGCTGCACACAAAACTGCATTTGAATACATTTGTATATTTTGATTAGTTGGTTTATTTTGTAGCCCTGCAGAAATGTTTGATGTTTGAAAATAGTGAAATTTTAAATAGTGACCTACACTGAAACTGTTTTAATAGGAGCACACATTTTGCTCCATCTTTAGTGAAAATTGAATTGCAATTGGTAACTAGAGGTGGTTCGTGTTTAGCTCTGTATTTGGCTCTGTAGTTGTCAGCATTACATGATCGTTCGCGTTATCTTCAAGGAGCCTGTTCAACACATGTCCTATGGGGGGCATGAAAATTCATGAGCTTTGTCTTTACTGAGAAGACATGTTTTGTCATGCGATAATCTGTTACATGATGGCAACACCCTAGTTTCAGGTGTTTTGTGAGCAGGCCTTGGGTTTGCTCTTTTTATTTATATGCTAATTGTAATTTTAGACGGCTACTTATAGAGCTAGTTGTCATGGCAGATCAGATAATGCTTTGTTGTTCTCAAATGGGGCTGAGGCCGTTCAAAGTGGCCTACATCATGATTGAAACTGTAGTGTTTTGTGAGGCCGTCCACCAATAGAACAATTAAATGGTTCCTCCTGGTCAGACTCTGGGCAGAGCAACAGGGTTGTACAATTAATTTGTCCAAGATAAGTTTGTAATTCGATCAACCTAATTAGATATCTCTCTATTGTATGGACGTTTGGGGCATCGGTCCAATCTCTGCTCCAATCCCAAGTGTATGGTTTCAGCCAGTGGGGGTTTCAGATTATCACTTCAACACTTGATTCCACAATAATGTTGTACATTTCTTGTTCTTGGTTTAAATTATCTTTCAGGTAATTCCAGCAAGTAGAAGTGTTGATGTGCATCTCTTCTGTTGATGTTGATACATGAGCCTCTGTAACCACAGTCTGATCTAGTGACATTTGCTTTGTCTCAGACCCTGTATAAGTAAGTATAAGTATATATACTCTTTTGATCCCATGAGGGAAATTTGGTCTCTGCATTTATCCCAATCCGTGAATTAGTGAAACACACTCAGCACACACTAATCCCGACGCAGTGAGCTGCCTGCAACAACAGCGGCGCTCGGGGAGCAGTGAGGGGTTAGGTGCCTTGCTCAAGGGCAGTTCAGCCGTTCCTACTGGTCGGGGTTTGAACCGGCAACCCTCCGGTTACAAGTCTAAAGTGCTAACCAGTAGGCCATGACTGAGGAATGATATGGTTGCCAAATTTCATGATTTGTCGCCCGTGGGAAACATGATTTCAGCCTACTTGGCAGGGGGTGGGGGGCATGACCATAATAAAAATATTTCAATTAATTGCGTCACCATTTCGACACATTTCAACATATCAACGATCCCTTCACGATTTAACATCAACATCTCTAATTTTTTATATGGTTCTGATGAACCACCTAGGAGAAGTGTCAAAAATGTGCCACGACTGTAATAGTCAAGTCAAGTCAAGTCAAGTTTATTTATATAGCGCGTTTCATACACAGAGGTCATTCAATGTGCTTTACATAAACAAAACCAAATAATAATAACAAATAAAAGCATAGAAGGGCAATATAGTCAAAGAATAGTTCAAAAGGTAAAGATCATAATAGAAAGAAAACATAAAACACAAGGTAAAATTTAAAAATAGAGAATGATTAAAAAGACAAAATAAAAGACACAAGGTAGAATAATTTTCAAGACAGATTCAGAAATTATAACTCAGTACAGTTAGCAGAAAGCATCTGAGAACAGTTTGGTCTTAAGTCTAGATTTAAAACTGGCTACAGTTGGGGCCTTTTTAATGTCATCCGAAAGTTGGTTCCAGAGCTGAGCTGCATAGCAGCTAAAAGCTGCTTCACCATGTTTAGTTGTAACTAGGTTTTACTAACAGTTTTTCTCCTGAGACCTGAGAGGTCTGGAGGGTGTGTACTGCTGAAGCATGTCTGAGAGGTATTTAGGTCCTGCTCCATTAAGTGATTTATAAACAAACAGTAGTGCTTTAAAGTCAATTCTGTGACTTACTGGAAGCCAGTGCAGGGACTTAAGAATTGGAATAATGTGGTCAGTTCTTTTAGTTTTTGTGAGAACCCTAGCTGCTGCATTTTGTAGGCATTAATAGCCATTATATCTGTTGCCAGATGGTGGCGCTATGCCAAATATGCATTGTGATCATCATCATTACCATAACAATGAATAACCTGTGAGGTTTGAGCCATGTCAAGCAATGCATGGCAATGTAGCCTATCACACATTTCCTGTTTATGTGTTGAGGTATGCAAATGAATTATATTGCTATTTCAGCACATTACAACATCAATAAAGCTTTGCAATTTAGAATCAGCAGCATCTTGTCATCATGTATACCAACTTTGACAAGAATCCGATGAACCGCTTACGAGGAGTGAGTCCAAATTGGTGGCACTATGCTAAATATGAATTATGGGCATGTTAATATTATCATTACCATAGTATTCAATAACCTGTGACATTTAGGCCATTTCAAACAATGCATGGTTAATTTATGACACATTTATTGTTTATGTGGCGGGGTATTCTAATTTAGAATCAGCAGCATCTTGGCTCGGATCAATAGTCTAGGAGAAGTGCATTGAAATTGATCATGTGTCACAATGCAGAAAATCCTAAATATCTCACTTCCTGTAATGCGATGTAAAAGTTTTTCGTCTTGGCGAGTCACACCCACCTACCCAATTTTTTGTGTGTAGGTGAAACTACTGTATATGCCAACCACGAGACTCAGTGACATAGGAGGCGCTAGAGAGTAATTGTGCCACGCCTGGGGCCAAGCCTTTGTCCGTGAGTGAATATGACACCTGTTGGGCATGTCGAATTTCATGAGTTTTTGCATGGGAACTACCTCAAAAAAGGCAAATGGCAGAATGGAGACAATTATAACGACTCTTCCAAAAACAAGAGGGCCTTGCGCCTCCGGTACTCGGGCCCTAAATATCTTTGTGCAGTGTGTGTTCCCACAATTACTTTGGAACTTAACATAATAAATCATTATCCATGTAATGATTATGACTCACTCACTCTTTCTCCCTTAAACACAGGAGTCTAAAGGATCAAAAGCTGCTGCCTTTTTATAACAGCGAACAAGGTTTTAATTGTCATGTGGGAATATTTACAATGCCCGTGTCAATGTGAGAGTCTGCATGTGTCTGTGTGTACGTGTGTGTAAGGCAGAGAGTGTGTATACACAGTGATATTAGGCCTATAAGTATTAGCCTTTGTGTTTGTGTGAGTTTGCATTTCAGCTGGGTGTGTGTGCTTACATAACTGAATTGAACTGTGTGTGTGTGTGTGTGTGTGTGTGTGTGTGACAGAGAGAGAGAGAGAGAGATGTGGGGAGTTTGCCTGTGTGTCAAAGTGTGTGCATGTGTGTGTGTGTGTTTGTGTGTTTCAGCTTACATGTGTTGAGACAGCCACTGTTCGGCACCAGGGGCTACAGGCAGGAGGCCAGGCCCTCCCTGACAAGCCCGGGTCAGCTCTTTCCACTCCGCCTGTCACTGCAGCGGCTTGGGGGAGGGGACAGCCTGCTGGCTTAGACTGCATTGATTTGGTCTGGGTAATGGAAAGAATGCATTGCTCCACACACATACACACACACACACACACAACCTCTCCCCCGACTGATACAACAGCTACATGCCGCACACATACGACAAATACCCTGTCTTAAACAGACAAACAGACAGACAGACACACATACACACACAAATACACGCACACATACACACACACTCACACACATTTAGCAAAAGACATTTAATTAATCTCACCTTGATTCTGATGTATCCTTAGTGAAACAGCCATCACATCTGTCAGTGCTGTCTTTGTTGTGTTTTATCAATGCTGTGATGGACAGTCTTGTGCTGTGGTCACCCAAATAGGAGCATGTTTACTGGGGCATGAAGAGGCATTTTCTCTGACATGAGCTCAGAGTGGTTTGGGGTAATCGTGTCATGGCAGTACGTGCTGATTCAAATGCCACACTCTAGAACAGTGGCTTTTTATAATCTATTTCTTTGAGTAACATTTAAGTAAACCCGATTATCACACCGTGTGTGTTATGGTTCAAAAGGCGCCTCTTTTGCTGAAGAATGGAAAGGCAGCAACACTTAAAAGCACAACAGCTCAGTTTGTCGTAATGGGAGATTAAAGGGTATCTAGTGCACTGAACCTCACTATAAACAAAAAAATAAAGGGGGGAAAGAGAGAATTAAACAAACAAAAAGAAACAACAGGAACAAGGCGGCGTGGATGGAAAAAGTGAGACAACAGTGGATACAAGAAGATAAATGCCCCTGCGCCGGTCGCAAGACTGGTTCTTGTAACGTGTCAAGAATTTGCCGTGCTCCAGATGTGTGTCATGTTTATATTGTCCACAGCCCCCTAGGAGATTTACATTTGGGTGCAGAGAAGGGGTGAGAGAGAGAGACAGAGAAAGGAAAAAAGCAGAGAGAAAGAGAGAGAGATACAGAGCGAGAGAGAGTAATTACGGAAAGTTGGCAGCCAGCAGAACAACGAGCAAGCTGTGGCAAGATACAACGGAAAGAATGAGATTAAACCCAGAAAATGCAGGGTAATAAAGTTTTTCAAGACAAAAAAGATGAGTAATGAACTTGACATTTTTAATGCCCTATATCTGTTTTCTTTATATTCTGTTTCTTAGTTTTATGCTAAATAGACACTCGGGTAAAGTATAAGATGTCAGGGGTGCCACTTCTGACCCATAATATGTTCTGTTTGTTTAATCCTTACATGATTGCACTATATCATAGTGCATAGATTATAGATGCACATTGCCTTCTATACTGTATACCTTGTATACAACACATGTACAGACAGATAGAAGGCTATGTATAGATGTACATTGCCTTCTATAGACATTGCAACACATTACATCAAAACTAGAAGGGGACTAGTGCAAAATATATAATGTATGAAATACTGTTTGTTAACTCTTCTTTGATATGTTGTGAGTGACCAAATATTCATTAGATTTCTTTATTTTCATTGACTCCAACACTCTCTTGGGAGGTGATTTTCCAGATATGCTCAAAGTGTTTTGTTTTCTTCCAGTCTCCCACATTTCCTGTGTGGACTGGTATCTATCACATCACACTGATCGGCTGTCTACAGTACACACTGGAAAATCTTTAGTGAAATAAACTTCTGGAATTTAAAAGCCAAAGTGTCTCGACAATACGGGCAATAAGACAAATACGATTTGACCAGACAAGAGAATACTTCATCCCTTGTGTAGCTTATAGAGGCTAATACTGCTAAAGCAGATTGATGCTTACTGTTAAGTTCCAGCAGTGCTATGCTCAGTGATCCCCTATGGACAATGAAGTATTTCTTGTTGACAGAATGTCTGCACTCCATTACCACAGCAGAGTCATTAAGCCTCTTGGAATGATACATTTCACACAGATGGGATGAGGCAATGCTATCATTTAATGAAAGCATTGCATCATGATTATAGGTCTAGATGAATGTCTTTGGGATTTGGGACATGGATTCATTCCATGCAATTCCAGCAATACTGTGGAAATGTGAGGCCTGATATTTTACTCACTAGGCCATGTCCAATTATGTTAGATGCTCAATCTAAGGGGTGTTATTCGGAACAATGTAAATGGGGTGCAAATCTTTAATTCTTCCTGTGTATTTTGTTTTTAATAGTTTTTCCTTTGAATATCTTGTGACCAAAGAACCTGGGCATATGACTATAGGCCTACCTACACCCATAGACACTACACCTGACAGAAAGGTCAGCATTTTGTTACATGGGTTGAGAGAAAGGTAATGAACCTTGGGCCCCCCTTGTGGACGTTCCAGGTTAATTTGCCTGATTCCAGTGCACATGTACGCGTGCGCAGAAAGAAGAGGACCAAGCGTCTGCTTGAAAGGCCCATGCGATAACGGTGAACTCGTGTTTCTGGTGAGATACCAGCCCTGAAATTTGTGAGAATTATTAACCAGATTACGAATTCGTAGTGTAAATCTATCACATTTGACCATCAGCAGACGGAAGAGGTCTACGTTTGGACAAGTGTAGGACTACTACAAGGAGTTCATTTGGAAGCCAGCAGGACTAGGCCCCGAGTCTAGGTAGGTTGCTTGTAGAATTCGTATGTATTAGCCCGATGTTGTGGCATTAGCGACGTTAGCTAAGAAATTGTGTCTATTTTTGTGTTGCATGCGGAATTAACATGTGATTTTATTCGATTGGGTTGTTACATGACGTTTAGTCGATGTTTATTTAAAATGCACGTTGCACTCACGCCATTGCCAGATTTCTCTTTGCTAACGTTATTGTTTGTTTCTAGTGCAGTCGATCGGAAGGCGCAAACCTCAGGGTTAGCTATGTGGCTAGCAGATGTTAACCGTACCCGCCCGCAACATCAACATATCGAGCTGTTAGCAATATTATGAATCTCACGCTGGCTACCCTATGCGGATTTGTTTTATTAAACCGTGTCTGGGTAGGTGGCTATTGAACAGCATTGTTGTCTGGCTAGATATGAATCCCACAAATATTGGCTAATCACAGCTAGCATTGTTTGATTGCATAAGCAGGGAGCCAATGCAGCTAGCTAACGTTACCGTTTCTAGCACATTTCCGGATGCAAATGCCTGTTTGTGGCTACACTTTATTTATGTCTTTCGCACAGTGCCCATTTTCTTACAAAAAAAAAATAGGTCGCACATTAGTGCAACATGCGCTTTTGTATAATTGTTGGCTAATATTAGGTGATATTTCCCAATTCAAACTATTGGGCTGAAACAGCTGTTTTGCCAATCATTTTTGTATCTAACGTTACCATACCTGATGTTGTAAACCTTTATGTGTTGACATTTTCATTGGAGTTGAAAGGCGGTTTTATCGGCCTCTTAATGATCTGAATAATTTCTTTAAATTAAGTTTAATTGAGTTTTTGTTTCCCGCATTTATTTATAATTCCATCCTTACACAGCATCACACCACAATGGCAGACGACTTTGATATTGAGGCCATGCTGGAAGCTCCTTATAAGAAGGTGAGTGTAATGGGGGGATTAGTAGATGCAATGTTGCTGTATCGTTATACTGACTGCTGCACTTCCTCTTGTTTCCAAGTTGCCTGTGTAACATTAGAAACGTGATTTGTTTTAATTGTGTGTGTTTTTTTTTATTTATTTATTTTTTTTCTTTAGAATTTTTCAAATTCAGATTCGTCAATAAATGCCCATCTATCTCTCTTTGTAGACTTGCCTAACGATATCTCACCTCTACTCCCATGAATTCCAGTGTGAACTGTCAAAAAATGAAGGTAGTAATTGCCCAATGTATTGCTGTACTGTGGTACCCTTGGTTAAAATTATTTGGTCTGTGATGGGCCAAAAGCACCTTTTGGTATCTACAAGTTGATCGCAATGGATGCAAAGAGAATATTTAGGCCTATGTCGGAACGCATCCTTTTGAGTTTTTACTCTTTTGCATGGAGCTCTTGTTTGTAAGACAATTGAACAGGAGATTCCTGTAAGTAGCACGATTGTAAAACTTTAGCCTATGGATACCTGACATTCTTCTGCCCTTAAAAAAAAAAAAAAAAAAAAAAAAAACAGTGCTTGCACGCCATTTGCAATTTAATTTTGGAGGTGTTCTTGCACATGAAAATGTTTTGTCTTTCAAGACACAGAGGAGACAGGAGGAGTGATTCGGCAGTCATCCCTACTCTACCATCCATCCAGTTAGCTTGTTAGAGTTGGACACAACTGTTCTTCTTTCCACTGGACTCTTTTTCTGTTCTACAATGGTTTTTATCAGTAGAATGAACTGTTGCATGCTGTTATATTCCCCAGTACCTTCCCCTACTCACCATCATATAGGGTCCCTAACTTTCTTATAAGCACTGGAAATTGTTAGATTATTGTGTTTATTTTGTGGTATTCCTGTCAAATGTAAGGTGTACTTTTGATAATATAGAAAGCTTTCCAGTATTTTCCTTCTTCGTGAAGCTCATTAAATGACAGAAAAAAAAATCACAAACAGAAAAAAAAAAACTTGATCACCTTCGGAGTCAACGTTACTAAGCCGTGTGAATCCCTGTTTGCTTCAGGGGCGAGATGTGTGACAGAGGTGGCATCCAGCGAAAGTGGGGGAAGACCTCTGGGATGGCATCCAGCAAAGGAAGTTCGCTTAGTGGCTGACCGCTAGCATGGCCACTTTGGGTCTTAGGGAAAACATAGCCCCGGTACTGGAGAAGGGGCCCTGACCTGAATATAAAGAGTCACCAAACCTGCCATTTTTGAATGTCACAGCTTAGTCATGTAGTCTATGCCCTTTGGATCTGTCCATTCACTGTTTTGTTGTAAAAATATGCTGTACAGTTAAACTAAATGAGTGGGGGAAAAAAGTCAAGGACAAGCTGGGCATGGCAGCCAAAGTGGCTTTAGAAGACTCTTCTGTACAAGTCTCACCCACACACAAAAAGCCTGTATGAATCCATCTTAATTGATTATATTATATTCTCTTTTGTTCCCTCAACACCCACCTTTATCCATACGGCTTGAAATGTTACGCCGTCCTCTTCATGATGTTCTTCTGTCGACCCTGCTTAGGATGAGACCAAATCAGTTAGCACCAATGGCCATGAAGAACGCAGCAAAAAGTAAGTATTACCTGCATTCTAACGTTTGCATTCAACTTGACACGGACACTTTTGGTGTAAATACTCTGATAATTAAGTTTTTATTGCAGTCCTGGTCATTTTGGTATTGAAAGTACTCGTATAATAAAGTAACAGTAGTAAATAATGATGACCTCTAATTGAATTTCTTTTACCCTTTGAAGGAAGAAAAAGAGCCGGAGCCGCAGCAAGAGCCGGGAACGGGATCGCAAGAAGAGTAAGAGTCGTGATCGGGAAAGGAAGCGGAGTCATGACCGAGACAGGGAGCGGCGGCGCAGCAAGAGCCGAGAACGCCGGCGCAGTCGCAGCAAGGAACGTCGACGCAGCCGCTCTCGAAGCAAAGAGCGTGGAGGCCGCTACCGTGCTCCATTGTAAGTGTGAAACTTGTCTCATTTGGATCGCTGGTCTTACTTCCCCCCTCATCAGCATGTGCATGAGCGCGTGGGTGGCGTTATCTGCGTGCACGTAGACCTTGAATTTTGTTGTTGAAATTTAACTGCTGTTTTTCCTCATCCTTTTTCAAGGGTTGTAGGCTTGTGAAGGTCATTCTGTGTGTGTGGAAGAGAAGAGGTGTGTGTGTGTGTGTGTGACATGATGTGTAACTTAATCATGTAACATGAGGATTTATTTTACAGGGAAGCCATGTAATATCCCTCTGTCTTTTTGTTCTGGACGTGAGATGTTTGTTTCTTGCAGGAGTGTAAACATTGCCAAGAGCCAGAAGAGAAGGCCACAACATTGGGAGGGGTTTGCGGTTTAACCTGTTAGTGTTTGGTAGTGGTGACTGTAGTGAGCTAGATGCTGAGATAAACCTTGTTTTTAAATCACAGTTCTGGGCCGAAATTAAACGGTGGTTCCAGGGGGAAGACTGGCCCACCACCTGGCATCAAACTAAGGTTTCTATGATACTATTCTTGTTGTTTGAGTGGGTAGTGACTTGCTCAGTGTATGGCAGCTTGTGCGTCTGAGGACATGCAGACTAATCGATCTTTCTCGCACACAGCCGTAGGCGATCCAAGAGCAAAAGCCCTTTCCGGAAAGACAAGAGCCCTGTGAGGTAAGTCTGCAATACAGTTATTATAATGTCTAAGCAGGTTACTGCCTCAGGCTTCTGGTGGTTATCTATCGTAACACCCCCAATTATCACCACTTTTGTTCGGGAATTCTAAAACAACGATGTTTTTTAACACTTCAAAATAACATTTGCTAAATGAACCTTACATTTTTCAGTAGCCATAGGTGTGTAGAACAAAATCTGGTTTGGTTCTTAACGGGAGCATTTACCGGCTGAAATATCCGATTTTGTTTACCACGCTCAAAGTTATAGTGCTGGCCTGATGGGTCGCCTATTTACGCCGTTTCAATGGCACATGAACGGTTAGACAGAGAATTCTCGTCATGAAATTAAAATTTCACTGGAGCTCCAAGCGGATGTGTACACGCAGCCTTACAACACTGTTTACAGCTCTTCGAGTCACGGTAAAATGGAGTCCGCCGTCTTGGTTTGTATAGAAATGGATATTAAGTGACACATACACGCAAGACGGCGGAAATACAGGACCGACGGTAATAGGGGGAGTTCCGATAGGTGTTAGTACACAAATTCCTGAGGTTTGCTAGGAGTAGTTTCCTCAGATTGGAAAAAGATAATAAAACACTGTTATATCTGTGCCCACACAGACAGCCAATTGATAATCTGACTCCAGAGGAGAGAGATGCTCGGACCGTGTTCTGCATGCAGCTGGCTGCCCGGATCCGTCCCAGAGATCTGGAGGAGTTCTTCTCCGCTGTGGGAAAGGTCAGTGAGTGTGCTCAAATCAGGGCTTACAGTTCTCGGCCATGTTCGTGAGCCCTTATGTTCGAGACCCCAGCCTGGTAGCTCTTACTGTTGGCTGCAGCAACTCGAACTAGGTGAAATCGATTGTTTTCAGGGTTTTATTTTTTTCATATAAAAACAGATCTATGTGAAATCGCGGGAATTCTCCTTTAACCCCAAGTTGCTCTAGGCTGACTACCCCTTGTAATAATTGACATATGTAAGTCACTTCGGACAAAAGCGTCAGCCAAGTGAATAAGTAAGTAACCATGTGTGCCCAGATCAGGGCTTAAAGTTCTCGGGCAATGCGCTGGAATTCAGATGTGGGACGGGCCATTTCTGATTTGAAAATAGATATTTTACCCCCTCTTTTTTTTAAGGTTCGAGATGTGAGGATGATCTCAGACAGAAACTCCAGAAGGTCGAAAGGCATCGCCTATGTGGAGTTTGTGGATGTGACCTCTGTGCCTTTGGCTATCGGCCTATCAGGACAGAGGCTACTCGGTGTGCCCATCATTGTTCAGGCATCACAGGTAGCCAATTCACGGAAGACATAAAGATTGCAACCTACCATTAAAACAAAGATTACTGTCTGTTGTACATGTCTCTTTAACCCTTAAGCCGGTAGATGGGAATGTTGGAAATAGAACACTCTAAAGAATTATTAGATAATTATCTAAATAATAATTCAACATTAACCCCCCCCCCCCCATGTTCAGGCTGAAAAGAACAGAGCTGCAGCCATGGCCAACAATCTTCAGAAGGGCACTGCCGGGCCCATGCGCCTGTATGTGGGCTCACTCCACTTCAACATCACAGAGGACATGCTCCGGGGCATCTTTGAACCTTTTGGGAGGGTAAAGGGCACATCTGTCATGTTTGCATTTGCGTTCTTGAATTTCCCCTGGGGATCAATAAAGTATCTATCTATCTATCTATCTATCTATCTATCTATCATGTTTACATTTGCTGTATCTTTTATTTGGGTTATTTGGAAATGTCTGAGTGATTGGTTGCCTTTTTTTTTCTAGATTGAGAGTATTCAGCTCATGATGGACAGTGAGACAGGCAGATCCAAAGGATATGGCTTTATCACGGTGAGTTATAGTAGTCTGATTAAACAGAACCTGCAGAGCCAGTCACAAGTGTGCTGTATTGTAGTTATGTATTTTGGAAGTATTCAGATGACTAACATATTCCTTTCAGACAGTAAGCCATGTATCTAATACATTATATTTGTATGCTCTGTTCATAGTAGTTTAAACAATTGTTTTTGTCTTTACAAGTTTGCTGACGCAGAGTGTGCTAAGAAGGCCTTGGAGCAGCTGAATGGCTTTGAGCTGGCTGGCCGGCCCATGAAGGTGGGACATGTCACAGAGCGCACGGACGCATCCTCTGCCAGCTCCTTCCTGGATAATGACGAGCTGGAGCGCACGGGCATCGACCTGGGCACCACCGGGCGCCTGCAACTCATGGCGAGGCTGGCAGAAGGTGCTTTCGGTTTTTCCTTGTCTAATAAATCTCTTGGCAGGAAGATAACATACAAGATGTGTCCCCTCTTATCTATATTGGCCTTCTCTGGCCTATCCTGCGACTTCCGAAAATAAATTGCTATGATATTTAGTTGTAAACCATGCATGAACAAAGACCATAAATACATATATTTTCGGCACTTTTATACCTTAAATTTGATTTGATTTGAAAGTGATAAGTGGTGTGAGACTAACTGTTTTTATGCATATCTTCTCAGGAACAGGTCTACAGATTCCTCCAGCTGCACAGCAAGCACTCCAGATGAGTGGATCCATACCAATGGGAGCTGTGGCTGCAGCTGCTGGTCAGTACCTGCCATTCCTATTACTCATGCTTACTCGTATGTAGTGTTACAGGAAGTTAGTCATTAGTTGCAGTCTGAACTTTCAAGGAATTAAATAAAGATTTACTACTACTACTACTACTACTACTACTACTACTACTACTACTACTACTACTACTACACTCTTAAAACGAATGTGTTGTCCCTATCTGGACACAGACATGTGTTAAAAAACGATGTAGGTTGTGTTGTTTTCAATGCAAGTTAACTGTGTTGTCCCTATCTGGACAGAGATGTGTTGAAAACACACGAGTGTACTACTACTAGTTACTCTTTCAAAAGTAATACTGAAATACTTAACCTATTACTGTGTAAAAAAGTAATAGTTCTAGTTTTATCCCAAGCACTATGTATAGTAACAGTGTTGGTCTGACTCTGCTGACGTTAGTCCATTATTTATCTCTACTCTTTATTGCCCTCTAAACATTGTGTTGTGACTAAAGACGGCTGCATATCATTGTCTTTTCTAATGTCCAGAATGTAGTTTGTAGGACATGATCACGTATGCCGCAACAGTCGCCAAAACAAGGTCTTTGGAAAGATTGAGTCTTTCTGAGATTAGTTGATGTTTATAGTGAGGAAATGCACATACTCCCTTCTGTGGCTTGGAGCTAAGGTTGCCTTTGGAATGCCATTGGATTTCTCGTAAAATTAAAACCGAGGAAGACCTGTGTTTTTCCCAGCTTTACAATCCATTTTAACCAGTGAGCTGTTTAGGAATGTTGTAACTAAATGAACCTCCGCACCAAGTAACCTTGATCCCCTTTTTTAAACTCTCTTCTCCTAGCGGCCATGGGTCCTGCCCTTAACCTGAACCTCAACTTGCCCAGCATGAATACAAATCAGGCGCTCAATCTTCCCTCCCAGCCTATCGCTACACACTGTTTCCAGCTGTCCAATATGTTCAACCCTCAGTCGTAAGTACTATAACATCATCTAGATCTGGCGCTTGAAAGTGGACACCCCTTTTTGATTAAGTTAATTTCATTTTAATTAGGAAAGGAGGTGACTTGTTGACTGGCTTTTTCTGAGTGGATGTATTGTGTTTTCTCTCGTAGGGAGAACCATGCTGGCTGGGATGTTGAGATTCAGGATGATGTCATAGAAGAGTGCAACAAACACGGTGGAGTCGTGCACATATATGTAGACAAAAATTCAGCTCAAGTACGTATAGGCGGCACATGTCAATTGAAGCGCGCCATTTCTGAACAGTTCTGAACTAGTCGTTAAAAAGAGATTCTCTCGTTTCAGGGTAACGTGTATGTAAAATGCCCAACCATCCCTGGAGCAATGGCAGCTGTAAATGCGTTACATGGACGGTATTTTGCAGGTGAGTGAGGTCCTGGCTTTTGTATGAAATGATGGAGCTTAATTAAAAATCTCAAGTGTAATTTACACCAAACACCTTATGTTCTTCACATGTTTTATTTGGTCATCAGAGTTTTCACCGAAACATAGATGTGCCTTACTTGACAGCTGACCCTTGCTTTGTGTTATGCTTTCCTCTCCCGACAGGAAAAATGATCACAGCAGCGTACGTTCCTCTCCCCACGTACCACAACCTCTTCCCAGACTCAGTCACCGCCACACAGCTTCTCATGCCCACTCGCCGATGATCTGCTGTATCTGTGTAAAACCATGCAAACACAGATCGCAATCTGTTGGACATTCAAACCCCCTCCCCCCCGGCTCTTTTTTTAACACTTTTAGGCTAGTCTGTGATCATTGTTTCTGTAACGCAAGTCATGACACATTGTTATGTCAGTTGATACTGTATGTATTGTCTTTTAATTTTTGTTTCAGGTGATGTTCTTTTTTTTTTCGTTCGCAAAGAGCCTTTTTTCCCACATAATGTGTATGTGGATTTTTTTTTTTATGTACATTTAAGGCTCAGACATTGCGGCAGTGTTCAGACTGAAATCCAGTGTATTGACTGAACAGTGCAATTCAAATGGCCAGTTTGATTTTTTGATCATTTTCACTTTCCACATGTCTATGGGAGCAGTGATTTCTAATTGGCATGTAGATCATTTAAAGAAGAACTGGACAGCCAGGCACAACTGGACAACACCACAGTATTTTGAAACTCCTTTTTTGAACGAGACTACAGTTTCAGATGAACATCAGCACATTCAGTTTTTTAGGCTCTATGAGCTGTGGGGAACTATGTAACCCAGAATTCCTTTTATGTTGACTTGGAAACCATTTGATATAGAGGTATCTGTTTTCTAATCAAGATTTGATTTTGTAAAGCCCTTGACAAAAATTGATTTCAAATAAAGTCATAGTGCTGTGATATCTCCTTGTCAATCTTGTCAAAGAAGAATATTCATTTTGACATGTATAAACCATTTTATATTTTTTAATAACACACAGGGGTTTTGGAAAACGTTTTTTATTATAATGCTTTTGCACAAGTAGGACATTTCAGGAAAATAGCAAGGAGTATTTTGCATACAAATACAAAATGATCAACTTTTGAAAAGTGTAACACAGAGAGTACACTGAACCAATACAGGTCTTTCAACATAAATCAGTTTGGTCATGAAAGGATGACTGCACATCTGGTTTAAATTTGAGCACCTCACTTCTCATCTAACATTTCAACGGCACAAAGAAAAGGCCCAGTTTGACTGGATCTGGGGAAATGCTGAGAAATAAAAGTTGCTTGTTTTATTTTTTTCATGATTTGTTTTATAGTTCAGTGCCTGGATAAAACCTCTATACTTTTTTTTTTTTACATTTGCGGCAAATGTGCTAGCGGTATCTAATGGCATGGGTCTAATCTACTTCAAATGCCTCTGGGCAATTTTGAGAGGTGTTATAGCAGCCCTTAAGAAAAATTCCACTTTGCTGTTTGTACTTAACTGAACACTGTCTCATACGAGTTAAAGCCTCATAAAGCTTAACAAAGCGTTGTCATGAAATCTGTATGCCATGTGTTGTGGAATCTGGTAGGTCAACACCCTGTTTAAAAATGTTAAACTAGGCTGCTCCTTCTGTGCCACAGATTGTGCAATTCTTTCTTGGTCTTCCACGTGGTCAGTATCTAGTTCTTCAAAGACTCGCTTACAAAGGTCAATGGCTTCTGCTCAGCACTGCTCAGCAAAAAAAAAAAATTGGGTGTTGCAGGGTATTTCTTTTGACATTTACTTACATAAATATTCACTTAAAAACTTTAACACTACTTTACTCGGTACACAACCTTCAACCTTAGTATTACTGGTATTTGAGTATATTTAACTTCACAAGACTGGGTTATTAAAGTGAATCACTATAATAGTGATGTCATCCCTGTACATGCGTGCCAGGTCTTGGGGCAAGCTCAGCATTTTGGCCAGTCGCCTGAGTTCCACGGAGCCAAAGCCATCATTGCCCAGAGCATGTCGGATCAGGTGTGTGGACGAATTCTCATCTTCCAGTGCCGAGAGTGCCCTGCTCTTCCTCTCCAGGAGAAGTCGTTGCATCTGCCCGAGTGTGAAACTCACCGCACTCAGGGGTTTCTGCCATTGGAGACTGGACAGGTGTTCTCCGATGACCTGCACCACCGTCTGCCTGTGCATCAGCTCCCACAAGCCATCTGTGGCCAGGATGAGGAACTTGTCCTGTGGCCGCAGTTTGTGGTGCGTCACCTCGGGCTCTGCGCTCAGGTAAGGCGGGGTGTGGTAGTTGGACGGGACCATTTTGGTGAACTCGTTCCCCGACAGGACCTCTGGCCGGGCCTCGGCCATGCGACTGAGGAGCTCGCTGCTCCACTTGAACTTGATGTCCCCGAAGGCGCGGAAGGGCAAAAGGACGCCCAGCAGCCTGTCGTGCTTCACCACCGTCTTCCTCTCCAGGTTCGGGTGCTCCGAGAGCACCCGCTGCATCTCGTCGGGATTCTGGGCGTTGTGGTCATTGGTGATGGTGAAGGCTGACCAGCTCCCGTCCGCCCCCTGGACTCCCAGAACGGCCCTGCTGTCGCCCAGGTTGGCTATGTGCAGGTCGTCCCCGTCCACAAGGGCCACACAGGCCGTGCACCCTGACAGGGCCACCCTGAGCGGGGTGAAGTGGGAGAAAGGGTCCCCGAAGTGCACCTGCGCCTCCAGGGAGATGTCACTGTCCAGCCTCTTGAAGGCATTGGACAGGGCAGTCGGCATGTCCTCGTCCTCGGTGTCCTCCTGCAGGTCAATGCGCTCCTGCCAGAAGGTTCGGAGACTGTTGAAGTAGAGCTTGCCGGCATCTGTGCTGACATAGTCGTTCGGGTGCTTGTGCCACTGAAGCATGGGCATGACCGGCCTGTCGTTCTCCACTGCCTCCTCAATGTCCAGGAGAGTCTGCAGTGGGAGCAGGGACACAGCTATGTAGTAGAAGAGACGCTCGCTCACTGCCTGAGCACAGGCCGAGCCAGCGTGGCCATCAAACACTCCAAAGAGCATCCCCCTGCTCTGCAGACAAGTGGCAGCACTCCGCCTGTCCTCGCTAGGGGAGTTGGAGGCCAGGATGTTGCTGTCAAAACCTGTCACTGACCCCCCAGATCGTCCATCGTACCCGTTCACTCTGAAGCTGTATTCATTGGCTTTTAAAATGTGATTGACCTGAGAGATGGCCATCTGATTGGGGGAGTTGTTGGATCTGTATTTCCTCTTTGAATGAAGAGTTGATGCTGGGTAATTGACATTTGTTAGGTCCATAGAGGGATCAGAAGAATGACACAGTCTTACTTGTGGCATTAGACAGTCATAATGTGAACGTTTCCAGTTGATGACTGACAGGTGATGTGTGACCCGCCGGATAACAGGGGATGTTATCATCTTACTGAGAGTGAACGAACTGTACTATATGCATCTGAAAGCACACACAAAAAGGCAAATAAGTCTCTTAGTCATATCTATCTTAATAGCAAACCCTTGGATAGCTAATTATTATCTAACAGTAATAAAAGTGTAGGGTAGCCTACATAGGCAAATACAAGTAGCCTATTAGTTTTAATGAAAGCAATGATAATAGATTTATAATGATAACAGTCACAGAATTCATAGTATAGAATTACAAATATTAACGGCTGAAACCGGTTTAAACGTATTCACCAGTGCAGTGAGTGACCCATCCATGTCCATATCTGTCAATCTGACCCATGTCCTGCGTGACGTCCTCAAAATATGGACAATATAATTCATTTACACTAGGGCTATTATGGTAAGCACAATGCTGTGGCATAATAGCTACTGATTCGAGGTTTTATGATTAAAAGACACTTACCAGAGGAAAGAACTGTCTTACGTAGCTGCTAACGATCGAGCTGCCAAGCATTTCTTGAAGACATCGGTTTACATTTTAACTTGCGCACTTCCTCCAAATAAATGCATCCATTGCATGGGCACTGGCTTGAGGGGAAACAGCCACAGAAAAGAACTGCCACAGGTCTACTCTAGCCCAGTCAATTCGTAACCTTTAACGTTTCAGATTCAACTAATGTAAGCGTAAACCGATAGTTTATTAACAACTGACAGCCTATCTCTATGATGCTTATAACAACTGGAAATCATGCAACAATGTCCAGGGTATTTAGCCTATTAATCTATGTATCGGATTTTGTCATTACAATTGTAGTAGCCTACAATTTTTTTTTTAATGCAACTTGTCACAGAAATTGCGATATAAGTAATTATTATCGTTACTGTTGCATATAATTCTTCGAGAATTGGTGAAATCCGCACGCCTTAGCCCTTACTCATTGGCTCCCACAGCGGATTTCCGGTAGAGTTGAAGAATGTACGCCAATGATGTTGTACTCTTTCATTCGGGTACTTCAAAACCACGCCCAAAACAACCCAGAGGAGCCAATTACAGTTTGCGTTTCTCACGTTCAGTTTACCACCTTGGAGGGATGACCCAACTTGTGTAAGCATTGTTATAACGTGTGGTGTTGTGTTTTGACCACAAGAAAGTGCAGTATTTCAGCGAAACCCTGCATGTGCTGAGTAATTTGACGACAATATTTTGTTTTAAAAGATTTTCAACAGCGCGATAGTTAACTTCTATCGACGCGTGCGTGTATCCTGCTGTCACTTTCTGTGTTATCGAGGGCACCCAGGCTCAGAGGGGAAAGATGATGAGCAAGACTGTAACGAGGAAACTCCTGGGGTCCATGTGTGGCTTTCAGACCCCCAGGTTGACCTATGCTCAGAGTGCTGCAACCGCCCCTCTTCGAGAGAGAGGTAAATTTGTCTGTTAATCGTTTTAATTGACACATGCAGTTGCCTTGTCCTAATCTTCTGATGACGCAGTTCATTTTAGTTACTGTGAAACAGGCTGGTGTTAGCTGGTTAGCTAAGTATCTCACCAGGCTGCGTCATGATGGCTAATAAATCTATAATTAATGGCTATGTTCATTTTGTCAGCCTATATTTTCTCACTAATATAACCAAAGAGAGTTTGCTGTGGAGACTGTCAGTGACCAGTATGCTGTGTTTTTGCCAGAAATGATCAAAAGTAGAGAACTGGAAAAAGAGGAGCTACGTCCACTCTACATGGACTTCCAGGCAACAACACCTATGGCAAGTGACCTAATTATAACAAGAACAAATGTCATGTCACTTGCTAGATCGGTACTGATCTGTGCCATATTCCACTGAGTCTGTGGCACTCAGCAGCAGGGTTTTCCAAAATGCCATGTCATGGTTATGAGAGCAGAATAACAGGCACGATTTCCTCTAATTGTTCAATATAAACTATATTTTTTGGTGCTTCCGCAGGACCCACGAGTGCTGGATGCAATGCTCCCTTACCAAGTGAATTTCTATGGCAACCCTCATTCCAGAACCCATGCCTATGGCTGGGAGAGTGAGAGTGGCATGGAAAAAGCTAGAAAGGTAATCTGCCCAAATTTATTTAACATAATAAATTAAGTTTACTTTCAGTATTTCTAATAAAGGATCCGAGGTGACCTCATGAGGGAATTTGTAAACTGTCTGGGTTGTTTGTTTGTTTTATACAACTCACTGCTGTTTGTTTTAACTTCCAGCAAATTGCAGATCTTATTGCTGCTGATCCTAGAGAGATCATTTTTACAAGTGGTGCCACTGAGTCCAACAATATGGCAATCAAAGTAAGTATCCTGTGCCCCGTTCTGATTAGGATTACAGAGACGGTGAGCCGGTGGGATTTGCATAGGCCTTGGAGAAAGACTCAATGGAATAAAGGATTAAATGATTTGTTATGTAAACAATACTTCAATATTCTTTTCAAGCAGGGATAATGTGTTGTACTTTATTTGCATATTTGTAATAAGTAAAGACCACACCAACATTTTTTAATATGTCAGATAATATAAAGGATCATAACCCGGGATGTTTTTATTGTATATAATAATGAACATGATTATTTGAAATCCTCTGTAAATAATGCCTTTTTTTCAGGGAGTTGCCCGATTTTACAAAGCCAAGAAGAAGCACGTCATTACCACACAGACTGAGCATAAATGTGTACTAGACTCCTGCCGTGTGCTAGAGTCAGAGGGCTTTGATGTCACCTACTTACCCGTGAAGACCAATGGACTCATCGACCTCCAGGTTCAGTACCATTGTTAATATAGTATACACTGTTTTGAGTACAGTACTTTCCAGAGTATTAGCATCATATATAAACTGCAGGACTATTTAATGCAAATAACAATAAACATGACTTGACCGCACCTGTGTATTAACCGCACACATGTATTAACCACAGTTAATGAAATATTACTTTTGAATGAATCAGAATCAGATTGTGATTTAATAAGGAAGAAGCATTAAGAACATAGTGTATTTCCATGTATAGCCGGCCCCTGTGTATTAACCTCATAGCTGAAGAAATTTGGCAAAATCAATGTATAAACCTTGGTTAATATTTGGGAAATTATGGTACTAATAAGAAAGAGGATTTGAAAAAAGGAACGGATCACCGGAGTGCGGAGATATTTAAGTTGCTTATTTTTATTTTAGAATAGGGAAAATGACTAATGTTTGTTGATGACTGTTACTGTCATATATGATATGCACTAAAAATGTACACTGATGCTTTAGAGGACAACTTTGAATTCTTTAGAAATGAAGGACCAATAATGGGGTTTAGCTATATTCCACATTCTGTCTGATTTGACATTGAGATACAGAATCTGAATTAATTTAATGATCCTCAAATCACCTCTCTTGAAATCAGCCAAGGAAGTTCAAAAGTTAAGTGGTTACATTATTGTTCAGTGGATTTAACGCTCTCAGAGTTGCTCCTTGAGAGGGTAGTTTTGTTGTTTGTTGAATTTTTATTTTTTTTTCTTGCCAAATGTTCACAAAATTGAACCAGCGTGGTCCTGTCTGTCTTTTAGCAATTAGAAGAAAGTATTCGTCCAGATACAAGCCTAGTGTCTATTATGACGATCAACAATGAGATTGGAGTCAAGCAGCCCATAAAGGAAATAGGTACGTCTAAATCATTTGTTTGTACATTTTCTGCCCCATTATGTAAATAAAAGGAGTTCTAATCCGTACGTTTTCCTGGAATGTTCAGGTCAGCTGTGCCGTTCCAAGAATGTCTTCCTCCACACGGATGCTGCTCAGGCCGTGGGCAAAATCCCCATTGACGTATCGGACTTGAAGGTGGATCTGATGTCGATCAGCGGCCATAAAATATATGGCCCTAAAGGTGTGTTCTGGTCCAGTATTCCTCTGTGACTTTAAGCCACATTAGCGTGGGTGAGAGTCTTTAGGGCTGGAGTACAGCCATCTTGGGTCTGTTGGCACATTCATGGCAGTGGCTTACCCATCATCGAGACTAGTCAGCCAGTGTGCTTTCTTTTGCAATGCAATTTTATTTTAATGAAATTTTTAAGATGGGTTGGATTTACATTTTCATTGTCATCAAGTATGCAAATCGCACAGTTTCTTCAATAGTGTGCAAATGGTCTCTCAGGTGTTGGGGCTCTATATGTGAGGAGGAGGCCGAGGGTGCGCATCGAGCCTCTGCAGAATGGTGGTGGGCAGGAGAGGGGACTTCGCTCAGGCACGGTCCCCACACCTCTGGCAGTGGGGCTGGGAGCAGCCTGTGAGATTGCCCAGCAGGAGATGGAGGTAACGCTAACATAACATACATGCCATTTATATTTAACTCAAGAAAAAAAAACCCACCAATACAAGAACAAAATGCTAGCAATGCCATTTTTCATGCCTCAATGTCGGGAGATCATTATTTCCTTTTAGCGTAAGTTGTTTTGAATAAATCTCTGCTGGACAAAGATATCTTGTACTGTAAATAAATACATGCAAATGTAAATGTTAGAAATGATACAAGTAGTTAAAAAACAAAAGCAACACAATTGTATGTTTTTGTTTGCTTGGCTTGTTATTGCTAGCTCTTTTGTTTGTGGAACATCAGTTACACTGGTGCTAGTAATGCAATATTGTCTAGTTGTCTTACATGAACACAATTACTCTTGTGTGGTCTACAGGAGTATATATTTATAGTTTCTCTGTTCAGTGCAGAACTTTCTCAATGTAGCATTATTGTTACAAGGTCGTTTTAGAAATATGATATAAATATGGTTTGATGACCTAGTGTAAATCTCTGCTTATAGTATGATCACAAACGGGTGTCCATGCTGGCCAATCGCCTGATTCAGAAAATCATGTCAGAAATCCCAGATGTCATCATGAACGGTGACGCAGAGCATCGCTACTCAGGTGAGTGGCCATCAGAACAGACACTAGAAAAAGAAGAATTCCTTCAAACATACACAGACTTTTGCTTAGTAATGCATTCTTACTATTTTCTACAGGATGCATCAATCTCTCCTTTGCCTATGTGGAGGGGGAAAGTTTGTTGATGGCACTAAAGGATGTGGCCCTTTCGTCTGGAAGGTGTGTAAAGCAAAGCAACTTTTTGAGCAGTGTTGCTTGGTAATGGTCCTGACTATTGTTGTTCTGGCACATTCCCTTTGATATTGGGCAATATATGTTTATGGAGCACTTTATTCATCAGTAGGCAAATTATCAAGTGCATCTGATCAGAACACATGGAACCGGTTATGTGGTTGTGGTTGGGGCAGCCGTGGCCTAATGGTTAGCACTTTGGACTTGTAACCTGAGCGTTGCCGGTTCGAATCCCGACCAGTAGGCACGGCTGAAGTGCCCTTGAGCAAGTCACCTAACCCCTCACTGCTCCCCGAGCGCCGTTGTTGTTGCAGGCAGCTCAATGCGCCGGGATTAGTGTGTGTGCTTCACCTCACTGTGTGTACACTGTGTGCTGTGTGTGTTTCACTAATTCACTAATTCACGGATTGGGATAAATGCAGAGACCAAATTTCCCTCACGGGATCAAAAGAGTGTATATATATACTATACTATACTATACTATACTATACTACTGCAACATTGCTCAAAAAATTGTCCCATATATCATCACCTTAATACTTTGCAGTTGGGTGTGGAATAATGTGTGTAGCATGTCCTTGTCTTTCCATTCACTGGGACCTGTGTTTTCTTAGCGCCTGCACCTCTGCTTCCCTGGAGCCCTCTTACGTTCTCAGGGCAATTGGAGCTGATGAGGACCTGGCCCACTCCTCCATCAGGTCAGTTTACATTTCTAGGCATTATAGCACATGCTTGAATCCAGGGGAATTTATAGGAAAGGAAAATAAGACCTTGCTCGATCTCATTGGAAGGTCAGAAAAACCTTTGAGGTGATTTAAGCCACCACACTTCACCAGTTGCAAATAGTTTAAATAAGGGTATAAAAGTACTGCTAAATGTTCCACTAGCTTTAAAGGAAAAGACATCGTGTCACACACCAGGTTCCTTGTCGACTTTTTTGCTTCCGAATTTGTTAATGTCAATTTTCCTTGTAGGTTTGGAATTGGTCGCTTCACTACGGAGGATGAAGTGGACTTCACAGCAGAAAAGTTAATTCAACAGGTCAAACGGCTAAGGGACATGAGGTAAAAAAGACATGTGCCTCATTCCGTCCTGTCATTGTATTGAATACGCAGGCTAACTACATAATCAGGTTCAACTCGTATAAAGTACAAGGGGTTACCATCTTATACTGGCACCTTGAAAAGACACCTGAAAATGTGTAGTGTCACATTAATTGACTTCAGTTTACAAGCTGGATTGGACATAATGTGTTTAGCACAAGCCTTTTCATTTACCTGTAAAACTGTGTGACAGGAACAGTGCAATTTTTATTTCATGTATATTACACTCCCAAACCTTTTGGATGCTATCCCTGTTAGCTATAACTGTATATATTATTCCCTCTTTAATCAGTCTAACTATTTAGTTATGGTAGTCTAAATAGACTATTTTGGGCAGCCGTGGCCTACTGGTTAGCATTTCGTACCTGTAACCGGAGGGTTGCCGGTTCGAACCCCGACCAGTAGGCACGGCTGAAGTGCCCTTGAGCAAGGCACCTAACCCCTCACTGCTCGCCGAGCGCCGCTGTTGATGCAGGCAGCTCACTGCGCCGGGATTAGTGTGTGCTTCACCTTACTGTGTGTACACTGTGTGCTGTGTGTGTTTCACTAATTCACGTATTGGGATAAATGCAGAGACCAAATTTCCCTCACGGGATCAAAAGAGTGTATATATACTTATACTTAGGTTTTACATTTACGACTGCATCAATTCTCATTTGGTGGTTATGGTTATGTTACGCTTTTGTCCAAAGCGACATACAAATACAAAACAATATAATACTTAAATTTAGCAGGGAACAAATTCAGATGTCATTTAACTCATACTCTGCTTTTTATCTTTGTTTTGTCTGAGTAGCCCCTTATGGGAGATGGTGCAGGAGGGGATTGACCTGAAGAGCATCAAATGGACGCAGCACTAAGACAACTGTATAGGAGAGGAAGCAGAGGATAGAGCCTTGTGAATACTTATTTTGTATAGTTACGGAAAGGATGCCATTCCCAGCATGAATGGGACACTCTCAAAGAAACACGCACAAATACATGACTTATTTTTGGGGAAATGAGTTTGTTTATATTGGCAGACCATTGTCTGTCCTTTCCATTTCATTTATATAAATTTGGTCAGAGCATATTATGTTTGCCTTTTTTCTGAAATGGTTTGAGTGTTTTTGGTCTTCTTTTGAGTAGCATGGACTACATTCCAAGGGTAATTGGTTAATTCCCTTAAAGTTTTCTTATTTACATACAAACAGTTTTAATCATCTGGAAATTGGATATTCACACATGGGCACTCACTTGTTGAACTTAACTTGGCAAACATCCAGGAATAACACTTTACCTAACTATAATGATATTGGGACACCCCAAATGGGAGTTAATTCCCAGTTCTTACACTGCCAATATCTCATCTCATCTTCCCTGTTTAGTGTATTTAACAAGCAAATCAATATATTGTCAAGCATTTATGTCTTATCTCAGTACTTATTTTCATATTTTAACAGGTTAGTTTGACAACATTCAAACACACAAGACAGACATTTATTTTTCAGTATCAAGTAGTACATAATATACATCAATTCCATACATGCATAGTTTATATTTTGTCATTGAAACCAAAAGCTTGGATACAAACTTGTCAGTGTCAGCAGAAAGCCCTTGTGATACCATGCTGTGCTTAACATCTGAGTGTGCATTTGCACTTGTAAGCATGTAGCCTACCCTGTAAACATGTCACTCAATTCTCCATTAAAGCTACAGTATGTAAAAAAATGTGTTTAATATTTTCCCTAGACAGTGAAATATGCGTTTGGGTTGTCATTTGTTGAATCATTCACTTATGCACGTGTAGGCCTACATAGTATAGGCTACCTTGTCTTCGGCAATGCTGTGACACAAAAGTAGGCCTACTTCAGCTTTGCACACATACTTTATTTATGTTTAATTTACTATTTTCATGTAATTGTATGTGAATATTTCATAGCTGTCCGCAAGCATCTAACAAATCCAATATTTTCCTCTATTTTTCATGTATTTATTAAATATCTTGATTTTTAGGGGAAGGGAGCATGAACTGGACGGGGAGGGTATGTGGATGTGACGTCACCGACAAAGCTGTCCTATGAATGCGACGGACATTTTGTGATTCCATCTTGAGACCGAAGAAAGCACGGCGGTGGAAGAACTGCCAGACATCTTCTATAAAATATAAAATCTGTTTTAACAGATAATTTCGGTAAGATTATGCAAAGCACAGGAACTTACTGAAGGGCAATTATACTGTCTAATTTTTAACATGCGCCACCGATTTGCAACCAGGAAAAAATGCCTAGCATCAGTATCGCTGTATTAGGTGGCAAGCTTCTTCATCAGCTAGCTAACCTAGCTGGCTACTTAAACGGCTAGTTAGCTACTTCAGGCCTTATGTTAGAATAGCTGGCTAGGTGATCAATTGTGTGTGCAATCAGTAATTTTATATTAAGAGGTTGTGTACAGGTTGAGTATTAGCGCGTGTTGGGCGCGTGGTTGCATTTTGTATTCCCTGATTCGTTATATTAGCAAACCCTCGTTTTCACGCAGCTAGCCAACGTCAGGTATCGGTAGGGCTGCAAAGAAGTTATTAAGCTAAAATGTTTCCAATTATATATCTCTTTGTTGGGCGTATGATGGCAATAAGTGGTAGTAGATGTATGCAAGGGAAGTTTGCTGCAGGTTCCGAAAGAAGCAGATATCCACCCATCTCTGTATGGCGATAACATTTGGTAGTTTTTTTGCACTGCGTTTGTAGCAGGGTCCAGCTAGATCTCTAGCATTGTGCTTGAGCTCATGGCTTTCCTTAAGCAATGTACTTTAACTTGAATAATCAATATATGCTGCCAGCTTGGTTTATTTTTTGCTTGTGCCTAAATTCCACAGCCAATGTGATGAGCTACATGAGCCGTGATGTGAAACAGGATGTTTTGATTGTGTTGTCCCAAACAATGGAGGTCCATTCAATGCAGTGCATCAACGCACTCTAACCTGAATGTGCTCACGTATTGAGTTGTTTCTTCTTGCAGATGGCACTCTGAGTTGTTATTCTAATGTCTTATGAACTTTGTTGCGTTGTTGCAAAAGAGAAATTCATCAGCTACATTTCTTGAAATTTTGTTCCTGAGATTTTCAACGGAAGGAACGAGAGCCATCAAATGCATTTGGTGCCAGTCTTGGCTTAAACATGAGGCTGTTTTAAATCCAATACCACTGGATCTGTGTGGTATAACTTGGAACTACTGTGCATGTGGGAAGTCATTCTGGTGACTGACTGCACAGTGTTGCTAAAGAATCAGCAATAGGAAGATGAGGTCATTTTGAATGCTGTTGGCAGTTTTGTCACTCTTCCTAAAAAGTGGAATTCTGGTTGTTGAGGAGAAACAATTGGCTGGTGTCACATTGAATGTGACATTGGTGTATAAAGAAATGTGAAGTTTGAGCTTACCATGGCAAATTATCAGTCTTCCTTTCATTTTCTGTGTTTGTTGTTGATGATGATGGATAAAGCTTCCTGCTGCATGGATGGGTTGATTGTGATGTGCAGCATTGTGCCTCAGGTGGTTGAGAAGTCTAGCTTGTATCATTTGTATTGGTTCAAAATCAGTTTAGCCCAGGTCCATATTCAGGAGTCAAGGTTGTCAAAATGTAGGCTGGTGGCAACACAATGCTTCTGTGGGTATTCGTTTATGATGTACCTAGCAAGGATGATACCCACACTTCGTTTGCTTGTTTGTTGCACCTTGTTCGTTCTTGTGTCCTAATGTGATAAAGAAATTTCATATGGTGGTGCTGAAATTGTAGTTTTCTGGTCTAGTGTTGAGTCCCTGTGTTGGTGAGTTAAGCTGTGGAGAGGGCTTCATCTGGCAGGTGGAATATATGGATGGTTCACTGTTTTGATTGATGTTGACAAAACGGAAAAAGCGTAAACCTTTTTTTTTTTTTTTTGCACGTTTGTTTATTAGGCTATATATTGTGAGGTTTGGTGTCACTCAGCAACACTTTGAATTTATCCAAAATGACACCTTTCAATTTGTAATTAAAATGTGCACATACGTATTTGCTCTAGTAGAAGCTGTAGTAGTGGTTTGTAATATTTAAAGAGCTTGGAAAATGTAATATTTTCAATGGGAAGTTATGAGAAAAACATTTAGGTATTCTGTTAGTTTAGGCCATCTTGGAAATAAGACATGGGTTTAGTTCTGCATGACAACTTGGCCTTTTACTGTGCTCAAATTTCTTTTGGTTCAAACCCCAATCACTTTTATTTATTGTCTTTTATACTCCCTTAATGAGCCTAGTCTTGAACAGCTGTCAAGGCTCAGTTCTTTGAAAGAAGACAGATTTTGGAATCTGTTGGTTAGGCCGCCTTGTATTGATTTGTTCATTGTTTATGTTGAGACTTGCCCACAATATGTTTTCAAGCACTTGAATTGGTTTGACATTCAAAGCGAAATATCTTTCAGCATGTTGGTTTATTTTTCTCTAATGCATTTCTGTGTGCAACACTGGTCAACAGTATGTGTATTTTGTGCATTAAATTCAACTGCTCTTTGGCTACTGGCAAAGCTGCCATTGAAGGATGTGCTGGGTCACACAACTGAATTATGGTCATGATCTCTCCGCTGCAAACAGAAGCTGGTATAAGCTGTTGCTGGTGTTGACTGTCTCTGTATGTGTTTTTGTGTGTCTGGAGGTGAACGTGGACGATCCCCCTTTTGTCTGCTGTTTGAATTCATACATTTGCTTCATTTTATTCTTTTGTTACAGTCTAGAGTTGATTTTAAATGATTGACGTCAGGATTGGCTTGGGTATCCAGTACACCCAATAAAGAAGCGCTTCTTTTAGCAAAAGGTAAGCATAGTGATCGGAAAGTAGTCCACCCTTTTTTCTTCCAAATGAAGAGAAATTCACCTATTCAGAGTGGTTTTGGCCAGACCTGTGCAACTTGTAGGCTGCTTGAAGGAGTCTGGTATTCCTCAAGTTTGAATGCTCTGTGAAACGAGCTTTAAACTTAAACCAAGCTTCAGTGAAGTGCATGTTGTATTTGCATTTGCTTTGTGAAGAGGCTGCTCCATCTGGGCTTAGTAACAGCTGACAATGACGTTTGATTTGCTTCCTCTGTGTAATTTGTCCCTTGCCTGTCCGATTACACTTGGCCAATACTGCTCTGAAGAAGGCATGTGCTCCTCTACAATTTTGGCTTGAATTAAAGCACACTGTCCATTTTGTTTTTGTTTTTTTAATGTGTCAAATTAATTATCAGGAAATCTCTAGCAAGATTCAAATTTGAAAATGATAATGTAACAGGGATTTTGGTACGTGCTTGTCAGCACAATGCCAATTTAAATGTAATGGGTCCAGAACAATTGAGCCCATGGCTTCCAACATGTTTTAAACTGGGCTCAAAGAAGGAGGAAAATAACTGTAGCCTATGTTGCTGGCTGTAGTGAGATTGAAGCCTACTACCTTTAGATGATGAATGTTTTTTGAAATTAGTAGGCTACGCAGCTTTTACCAATGTTAATCTAACAAGATGAGGGTATTTAAAGACAATTTCAGTAGGATTTTCAGACTATAGGCTATTGTTTGATTAGCCTACTTGGCAAAGCTCTTAATGAGCTATAATGTGTGTTTAAAGATTTATTAAGGGTAAGAGAATATCAGTTGACACACAGATTCTTCAAGTTTGGATGCATTTTTGAGAATTGAGAGGGAAAAGCATGTGAGATATTAAATGATGCTTGATTGCTGTTAATCATTGTTTAATGTTTTGTTTTCAATATGACACGGTGCCTAAATTGCAGAAATTTCAGTGTTTAAATGTCAGCAAAGTATTTAAATGTTATTTGGTTCATTGGGACCTAACCATGCGTCTTACTGGATTTGTTGATGGTTTGTTGACTGCTTGTGTGTGTGTGTGTGTCTCTGTGTGTCTGTGCCCACATGTGTCTGTGTGTGGAATTTTTACTCTCCTTTTATCCTAGTCTGACAGCCGATGCCTTCTTTCACCTGCAGGTGTGTGTTGTAACGCCTCAGCATGGCTGTGGTCATCCGCTTGCAGGGTCTCCCCATTGTGGCAGGGACCATGGACATTCGCCATTTCTTCTCTGGATTGACCATCCCGGATGGTGGGGTGCATATTGTAGGGGGTGAACATGGTGAAGCATTTATCGTTTTCGCCACAGACGAAGATGCCAGGCTTGGTATGATGCGAACAGGGGGGTCCATCAAAGGTTCAAAGGTATCACTGTTACTAAGTAGCAAGACAGAAATGCAGAACATGATTGAGCTTAGCCGCAGGCGGTTTGAAGCTGGCAGTGTAGAGGGAGCAGCAGGAAACGGTAACAGACCAGGCCCCCCTGCCACCTCTGGTGGAAGTGGTAGAGGTAGCATGCCCACTACTGCTCAAGGTTTCAGTAATACATCAGCGACTGCCACCACAGCTACTTCTGCACATGAGCCAATTAGCAACAAAAACATTTCCACCTTTGCCACCACTAGCATGGGTAACATGCCCAGTTTCAACAATAACTTCAGCAGCAGCAGCATCACGATGGGTTCAACCATGACAACTGCCATGTCCTCCCTAAACTCTGTACCACCACCCATACCACCCTTGCCCAGCATGCAGTCCATACCACCCATGCCTTCTATGCCACCCTTGCCAGGTCCACCGCCTGTATCATCCCATCCCTCCGTGCCAACAGTTTCCCCTTTGACTGCAGTGCCACCTGTACCTCCAATGTCTCACATGCCCCACCTGTCTGCAATGCCTCCTTTTAACCCCGGTGTCCCTCCCCCAGTCGGACCTGGTATCGCTACATCCGGACCGCATTTGTCTCTGGGAAGCCCTAATCACATGTTCCTCAACCCAATGAACCTTAACCCCCTTAATCTGCAGGCTCACTTGAAGCCATCGATTACCAACCCTGATGATTTTTACGTCCACCTGCAAGGCCTTCCCTTTAATGCAAACGAGTTAGAAGTCAGAGAATTCTTCCATGGATTGGCTGTCGAAAACGTTCGTCTTATTAGAGATAACATGGGCAGGAGCAGCGGTCGAGCACTAGTTAAATTCTTTGCACCCCAGGATGCTTTTGAGGCAATAAAAAGAGGTGCAGCAATGCTAGGTCAAAGATATGTGGAGATAACCCCAGCATCTGAGAGGCAGTGGCGAGAGTGTGGCAGTGGAATCCTTGGCCAAAACCAATCCAAACCTGGTCATAATGCAGACCAGGACCGCCATCGACGTGGAAGTTCGAGTTCTGCATCTCCTTCAGGACGTGAACGTGCGAGGTCCAGGTCTCCACATAAGCAAGAATTTTGTGTGTATCTTAAAGGGCTTCCATACGAAGCTGAAAACAAACAGATATTTGAATTTTTCAAAAACCTGGACATTGTTGAAGATAGCATTTACATTGCTTATGGACCTAACGGGAGAGCAACAGGGGAGGGTTTTGTAGAGTTCAGAAATGAGATGGACTACAAAGCTGCCCTTGGGTGCCATATGCAGTACATGGGTAGTCGGTTCATACAGGTCCATCCCATCACTAAGAAGGCTATGTTTGAAAAGATTGATGCCATTCGCAAAAGGATGCAGGGTTCCCAAGGTGATCAGAAAGGTAGTTCCACAGAAGGAGGAAAAAACCCAAGAAATTGTGCCCACATCTCAAATATCCCATACAATGTGTCCAAGAAGGATGTGCGTCTCTTCTTGAATGGAATCCAGTTGTTTGAGGATACCTTAAAAGTTCTAGTTGACAGTAACGGCAATGGCCTCGGCCAAGCAATAGTGCAGTTTAAGTCTGAAGAAGAAGCACTTAAAGCAGAAAGATTACATAGACAAAAGCTTAATGGCAGAGATGCCTTTGTTCATTTGGTCACATTTGACCAAATGAAGGAAATAGAAAGAAACCCACCGCCCCAGTCCAGGAGAGGGCAGAAATCTCAAGGTAACGTCCATGCGCAAGTGCAAGCTCAGGCCCAGGCTCAAGTCCAAGCCCAAGTGCAGGCCCAGGCGCATGCTTATCCCGCCATGAGTGGAGAGGAGTTCAACTTCCTCAGAAACAGTGTAGGAAGCCTAAGTAACGGTCCTCCTTTTGTAACTCCTTTCACTGCCCCAGGCAATGGTCTTGCTGGCCCCCCTCCCTTGCCACCTCTTGGCGCCACTTTGGGAGATGTCACGCTTGGTGTGCCGCCACCTTTGGTCGGTGCTCACTTGCCCGGTCCAGTTCTTGAGCCACCAGGGTTCCGACCAGGAGGTAGCAATGGACCTCCTGGTTTTGTGGGAGGCCCGGAGAGTCTGAGAGGCCTTCCGCCTTTCGATAATGGGTCTAGGAAGGGAGGCAACCACAACAGAGGAGGTGGACAAGGCCCCACTGGGGGACCTCAACCTTCCTTTGGGTCCGCCTCGGACAATCTGAGGGGGCTGTCTGGGGGCAGTGGCCCCAGTAACCCTCGGCCTACCATTGTCAAGATTCAAAATATGCCCTTCACAGTTACCGTAGATGAGATACTTGATTTTTTCTATGGTTATCAAGTGCTGCCGGGTTCCGTATGCCTTCAGTTTAGTGAAAAAGGCCTGCCAACTGGCGAGGCGATGGTTGCATTTGAGTCCCATGACGAGGCTATGTCTGCAGTCATGGATTTGAATGAGAGGCCTATTGGAGCAAGGAAAGTAAAGTTAACTTTGGGATAGACTATGATTTTGGGAATTTGGCATCTTCAATTAATGACATTTGTTTTACTGCATTGGAAGGGAAGTTTTTTTCCTACGTAACACTGAACAACATCTTAGTTCCTTACCAAAGTATATGAACTTGTCATGTAGACTAGGAAACAAATGAAATATCTAAGTTTAGCAAGATGAACTGACACATCGCGACATGAACATTTTTATGATGGCAACAAGCATTGGATGACTGATTACTCTTCAATCATGTGAAGTGCAAGTGTTCTGGGTCTAGAACTTTGCTGGGGATGAGGCTGATATTTTGCAAGTGTAAAATGCTGTGCTGTGTTTTTTATTGGCAATTATGCTGTATCACTTTTCTGATGTCTTCACTGTTGTATTTTTGTGATTGGTTTATTGCAAAATTGGTGTACATCAAATGCTGCCATGATTTGCGTGTGCACAGAGCTCACATTGGGTTACGCATTGCTCTATTTGGTTCATGTTTCTCTACAATCAACTAACGCAAGTGTGTGCTGCAGTGTTTGCTTTTGTGGGATTGCGTGCTAATGTCCGAGGACTCAAAAGAAATGCTGTCTCTATGAATGCACCAACTTTCTTTTCCTGTCCCTGCAAGAGTTCTGATATGGCAATGTGATGCGTTGTGTATATGATGGCTTTTTTCCTTATGGCGATATGTTTTCTTTCAAGTCCGCTGTTTTCTGCTACGATGTAGACTATAGTTGGAATGTCATTTTTTTTAGTGCTCTCGAACCCAGTTTAATTGTTTGATTCCTTTTTATTTTTTGACTTTTTAGTTCCAGCTTTGTGTTGCAGTTGTGTACATACTGTTCAGTCTACTTATTTTGTCAATAAAATGACATTCCTGAAATGATGCATCTGAAGGTACTGTATGCCTCTCCTTTGCTGTGTTTCATTGCTCTCTTTATGGTTTCCGAAAAGAAGAAAAATAAAGAGCTGCTGAGCATTTCCCTGCTTTCATACACCAAACAAGGTATGAAGATGAAGCTTTGTTACCTATAGCTTGACCAGTTGTTACTCAGTCTGAGCTCTCTCCTTACAATGTTGATCTATTGCGGTGCTTAAAATGAATGAATGAACAAAATTAAGTTTGTTCAGAGATGACTAATGCACATTTAAGAGTACACACATAATAATAATAATAATAATAATAATAATAATAGATTTTTAGGTCACATCAGCTGTACTATGTCTGAAAAACATATAAGGCTGTACTTTTAGTGCCCTTTTATGAAGTTGAAATACAACTCCATTTTAAAAGGCACACAGTGGCTTTTTTTTAACCAACCCTTTAGTGGGTTTCCTTGCAAGGACAGGATTGCATAATAGCCTTTGCTTGAAGTGCACAGCAAATGCCCTACCTTGAGCTCAGTGACTTTGGATGAGCAGTGAAAATCAAACAGTAGCAACTTAATCCCACCCTTACAGTCATCACATTTTATTTGATGACTCAGTTGAGACTGACCCAAGGAACATGATCAGTATCCTGACAGAATGCATGCACCCACACAAATGTATTGGCTGAATATGGCTGTGATTGTTACTGCAAACAGGAGAAATGTCTCCTCTGGCTTGAGAGGCAAGCATTGCACTAGTGGGACCAGGTCTAGGTTTTTCAGTGTGTGGCTATGTAATCATAGAGGATACTTGAACATGCTTCTGTTGCTTTGGTTTTGATGAAAGATATGCTGATTGTGCTCATTTAAACTGGTGGATTGAATAACTGCTCAGAGTATTCAGCCCCAGAGATGTATAGCACTGAAAATCACACTTTTGGTTCACGCCAAAGGTAAGTAACTTTAGTTATCATAATTTGCAGATTGTCGCATTCTTCTGCTATATGCTATATTGTTGGTCACAGTTTGTTTTTTCCAAATATACCATGGAACATTTCCGAAACAAACTAAACAGGTCGGGAGAGCTGTGCAAATTACTTTAAGCTTTTAAAGGGTTTTACTTAGGAAGGAATCACATTTTATTCTCAATTTGATTCCCTGTGATGAGTTTAGATGATGCCTTTTCCCATGAAAGCTGTAAACTTTGTGGTGCAATTTATGTTACAAAAAAAGTCTAAAAACTATAAATAGCACCATTTTAAGATTTTTTTAATATTTTTTTTTTCCAGCAAAGCAGGTGTTCAATACCTCACTTTGGTATAGGAAAAAGGAAAATGCATGCTAATATGTGGAATGTAACGATGTGAAAAACTGTCTTGTTGAGATACATAAGAACTGTGCATCAGTCTGATGGTGATAGAGAAGAAAGTGACTGTCATCATCAAAATCCTCTAAAACTGTGATGCACAGTTCTGTTTTTCCTTCTTCTTAATTTTAGACACTTTAATAAAAGGTTTTGTTCATTAAACTTACTTTTTGGTAAAATCTGCAAGTGCCGCCTTGCACTGTTTGAAGTGGTACCAGCACAAAAAATAGATCACATTTGATGGGAAGATGTGTAGTATGTATATCTCCTCACTGGTGGACTCCGAAGGGGAGCAGGGGGTCCTAGTGCCCCCATGGTTGAAAAGTTGCGGGAGCACCAGGAGGGGTGCTCCCCCTGAGTCCACCAGTGGTATCCAATTAATCATGTATAGAGGACTGAGATATGGTGACCCTCTACATTGTCTGAAAGTAAATTTGACCAGTAGTGTAAGTTATGCACTACTGGTGGAGACACACAGACACAACAAATGACACCCTTCCTTTCATATCATGCCAGAATAGTCAGGTTGCATTATTTTCAGCTTAACACTTTAAGGCAGTTCTGTTCACTTTTTGTTTCATCAGAGGGCTTATAATTCTGGATCTGAATTGCCTAATAAAACGGTGATTAAGGATTAAAATGATTTAAGCATACCCTACTTGATACATTGTAGCTTTTGTGTGAGGTGGGTCTCATGTCATGAGCAGTGCCCTTTTTGTTTTTCGACCCTGCTTTTCACCGTCTGATCCACTGCATAATTGTATTTTTCCTCTAAATCATGGATCTAGCCCCATGAACAGCTGTACATTTAAAGTAGCCCATCATGTAATTTCACTGTCAGTGATTAATGACATGCTGTTTTACGAAAAAGAGGAACCAGAGTGAGGTGGTATAGTGACCTTGTGCATTAGGCTAACTAATAAACCATGGCTTCAGTGCTCATTTGTCTGGCATTTGTTGTGCTTTTGTGTTCATTTGGCATAACTGGCTAGCAATTATTTTTTTTTAGTTTATGTCTGGTTGTTGGATCTAGCACACGGCATTAAGAATGTGTCAGAATATTAAACTTTGCTGGATATATGACAAGTCTGAGTGTTGCATTGGCCTCAACTCATGGCAAGGGGGATTAGTGGATGCTTGAAGTTTCGGGGTTCCACAAGCACAAGGCAAATTTGCCTTTTAAACGAAAAGGTTTAGAGCTAACCTGCTGTGTAGAAAAACTATCACTGTAGTTTCCAGGACTTTATAAAAGCGAATTGGTTTCGTTCATTATATTTCGCACTGAAGCCTACACGCCTGTTAACCGCTGAATGACTCATACGCACACTCGCACGGAGGTTTGGAAACCACTTCCTGCGCTACACGAGCCTGCCTGCTGATTGGCATATTCTCTTGTCCAATGAAAATGCATTCATGCAGGCTGTTGGAGGATATGGGCTGTTGAGCCAATCGTGATGCAGTGACTTGTCAGGGGACAGCCTGCCACACCCTCTGCTTAAATTATCAACACATTTGCTGTTCTGTCTCTGATGTTGACTGTGCCAAGAATATCTTAACAATTCTGTTCAAACTGAAAGGTACAGTATCGTTTGTGATCTTGTATAGCCGACTCTGCTTGGTCTATGGTTAGTCTACGTTGTGTATGTTAAAAAATAAGAGCGACATTCGTTTTCTGAATAACGTTAACGTTAGCTGTGCTCCTGACATCCGTAATGTACTGGCAGGATTTTCACGAGTTTCAGTTCGCATTTTTAGTTACAAAAGTCAAAAATCTTAGAAGGCTCCACTTGTTCGGTGTACTTCCGAAGTTATTATAGCTATATTATGTGTTTCAAATCGGATACATGTGATGTGTTGGTTGTTGAAAACGAAACGGATGTTCAGAGCAGTGCATCCATGTAGTAGGCTTTTAGCCTTAAGTACATGTTGCATACATTTTATGGATGGCCTATTGGCATGCATGGTATCAGCTTGCATAGTTTGCCTTGTCTGTGAATCTTCTGCACTTCTCGACCGCTACACCTATCAAGCAGCCTTTCGGGTTATTTTTGAATATCCTGTTACACATGACCGTTGTTAATGGACAATTTCTGTCCACTAAGGGGGTTTACACATAAAGAAATATAATATATATTAAATGTATTTACCCCTCCTCTTTTTCAGATGGCAACCCAGTGTGTATCAAAAATTGAGCTCTCCATATCCTGCAATAATCTTATTGACAAAGATGTTGGATCAAAATCTGACCCGCTGTGCGTTTTACTGCAAAGTACTGGAAGTGACTCATGGACAGAGGTTGGTATTTTTTTTATATATATATATAAGTTTCTTGGTATAGGTGTGCAGTTATTGTAATACATTTGAAACACACATATTCTTGATGTAAAATTCTGACATTACTCTAGTGCATCAAACTTAGTCTTATGTGTTAGTGGTGTCAAGTGTTTCCTAAAATATTTGAGGCCGCTGGTCAGTCATTGGGATTGCATCCATTATACCACTGCAGGTGGACCGAACAGAACGTGTGAAGAATTGTCAGGATCCAGAGTTCTCAAAAAAACTACGGCTTGATTACCACTTTGAGAAAGTACAGAAGCTGAAGTTGGGTGTATATGACATAGACAATAAAAGCGTGGACCTGTCAGATGATGACTACCTCGGAGGGTTTGAATGCACTTTGGGTCAGGTGAGGTGTTTAATTTTTTTTATTATTTTTTAAACAGAGGAATGTTGGGGTGACTTGCCATTACATGAAATCTACACACCTATTTCTTCAGATGTTTATAAATCATGAAGTCTAGTCACTGTAACAGTAACATGAAACTCACCAAGCAGCACCAAGTTAAACTCATCAACATATTTTAATTACCTCTTGTCTCTTGTTGAATTTTTTTTTAATAATGACTTATTGGCCGTTGGGTAGACTGATTTGAGAAATTGCTCTTTTCAGCAGGATGTAAAACTACAAGATGTGGTTTTGTAGCATTTTCTGGTATGATTCTTCAGCTAATTGTTGCTGGTGAATGTGTCTTACAGATTGTGTCCAGTAAGAAGATCACCAGACCCCTGGAGCTGAAGAAAGGGAAGCCTGCAGGGAAAGGCACCATCACTGTTAGTATTCAAATATTCTCGGGCTTTCTAGAGAATTCGAGTACTAAGGAGTCTTTGCTTGGCATATTTCTACTGCTGCCTGGCAGTCAAAGGCCTGTTTCATGACCTTTGAGATAGTAGACGTCTGATAAAGGGCTCTAGCACCGTTAAGCAAATGAAGTGGTATATGGAATGATGATGATTCTTGTTGTAAAACAAGTCAGCACTAGAAAGTTCTGCTCATCTGTCATAGCAAAATCATGGGTTAAATCACATTTGGATGTGAAAAGCAGGCTCATTGTTCATCATAAGGCACCTGCATTGGAACTTATTATGCATTTACATTCATGAATAACGTTGGTAGGGCATAGCACAGGGAGATGCTTCCCAAGGAGAGTGAGAGAGCCCTTACTTACTTATCTCATCTGCCATATCCTCATGTTTCTCTGTGTTTGCAGATCACTGCTGAGGAGATCAAAGACAACAGAGCCATTGTCCTAGAGATGGAGGCCAAAGGCTTGGACAAAAAGGTAGGACTGACCCGCTTTATCCCAGTGTTACTAATATGAGGGATGCCTTGGAGAAAGATTGAGTTTCTACTCTTACGTAGATGAAACTCCTAGTCTGAAGTTGACATGCAGTGCCGGAGGTTGTGAGAGTCTAATGTTGTGTGGGACTGTGAAAGTGTTGAGTTTCTCATGAAATATTGAGAACCGACAGTCCTGCTTTAGTGTTGTGACCCTTTTTGTTTATTTGTGGATCCAAGGCTGTGATGTGACAACAGTGCCCTTTGCTCTTAGCAGTGAAAATTGTCTTGTACAATCCTTATTTGCAGGACCTGTTTGGGAAATCAGATCCGTTTTTGGAGTTTTTCAAAAAACAGGATGACGGCAAGTGGCAACTGGTCCACAGAACAGAAGTACGTATCCAAAGTATCCATTTCACAAGAGCAACACTTCTTCTTCCAGATTTATTTCTGTACTCTCTATTAGCATCTAGCTATCTGTCCTGTACACTGTCATAGACTATATATTTGTGCACACAGTGTCATCCTTCCTCATGTTTTCCCATGACTGTAATTTGCAAATCTTTTTCCTTCAAGGTTGTCAAAAACAATTTGAATCCCTCCTGGAAGAAATTCAATGTGTCTCTCCACACATTCTGCAATGGAGACTTAAACAAGCCTATCAAGGTAGGAGTGTGAAACAAATATCAGCCTGTTCACATTACCATACTCAGTCAGTTTCACAGTGACTATTTTGAAATGTGGACACAGTTCAAACCATCAGCCACCCGGGAAGTTAAAGTAGACCCTGTATTGCATACCCGTGACATGTCCATGTTCCGTACCTTCTGTTGTAGTTCAGTAACATTTCGTTTGGTGAATATGGATGTGCATTACATTAATGTTGTTCATGTTTTGGTGTGAAAAAAGGGAAGAATAAAGTCTGTGTGCTTTGTGGGGGTGAAAGTGTGAAAGGGGAAAACTCCAAGGTAGGAGCTTTAGGAATGACCAGTGTGTTTGTGTGGCTGGCAGGTGACTTGTTATGATAAGGATGAAGACACCAGTTCAGATATGATAGGAGAGTTTACCTGCACTACCGCGCAGCTCTTGGAGGTTAAAGACCACGCGGTGAGCAGGACCAGCCTTTATATTCTTCTTTCACCAACTTCTCCTTTCCTTTCTTTTCTTCTCTTCTGTCCTTCCATTCCCTTTTCACCAGGTCCATTGCTCTGACTATGATAGTGATGGCTCGCATGATCTTATTGGCATTTTTGAAACTAATGTAGAAGATCTTCTGAAAGCAGACCATGGCTCACCGGTGAGACAGGGAATCCTTTTTGTCTTTCACCTTCTTTCTATATGTGTTAGTCTATTAGACCCTTATCTTGAATCTTATATTAGTTTATATAAATATTCGGTCAAAGTTCACACAAGTACTGCTAAAGATAATCCAAGGTATTCTATGCATCTTGTTTGTTTGTTGAAGCAGGCAAAACCTATGGCAGAAACATAATCCATAGAATGCACAGAAACATTTACATTTATTAGACAGAACTATTTTTTTCTGTTTTATCAAACTGCTTATTCATTGTTGGTCTGAAAGCAGTTCTGTTTTGATAACTGACTTCTTAGTTCTGCTTTGTGAGATGTTCACCTGGCCACTCTCATGTCCCTTTCTCAGGTGGAGTTTGACTGCATTCACCCAGAGAAACAGAAGAAGAAAAAGAGCTACAAGAATTCGGGTGTGGTGTGTGTGAAAACCTGTAAGGTATGTACACACACACACACACACACACACACACACACACACTGTATGCGGTAGCCTCTTTTGAGATGCCATGCAGATTGTTTCTTAGAATACCAGTGTTCTTAGTCATTTTATTTCTATATCACAATTCAGCTGGACATGGAGTATTCCTTCCTGGATTACATCATGGGAGGATGCCAGATCAATTTCACGGTAAGGGATCAGTGAAACTGCTGCCCTCATGCCCCATGCAATATAGGCCCCTTGTTGTCATTTGTTTCAATTAACTGTTACTGTAGCTTTACACTTGCAGTAGCAGTTATAGGTTCTTGGATTTAATTCCCTGGGAATTGTCTGATAAACATAAACTTGACTTCTCACTCTAGTTGTCCTGCCAACATAAATAACGTAATCATCATGATGAGGGCAGTGATGGTGAAGTTGATGTTGTTGGTGGTGACTGTATATTCACTCTGTATTTGGGCAGTTCCAGCGTTATGGATGTGACATTTGGACTCATATTGGTAAACAAAATGCCTTAGAGTGGGGGCAAAATTAGTATCAGTGAATTAATTTGCATAACTTTTAATGTAACCTCTATCCTCTGAATACTGAGAAATCCTCAAATGTAATATAATCAATTTCATCCTAAGAATACAAGGCATTTTATCAGCGTTATGGATGTGTGTGACATGAAATGGACACACTTTTGTGAGAGATTACAGGTTTTCTACAAACTCTGTGAATTTTGAAGGAAACTGCCAAAACTATGATATATGTACCATGAAGGAGACTTGAATGAACACAAAAAGTGTGTTTTTGAAACTATCGTCATTTTAAGTAATGCATTATGTAGGAAAAACTGGCGTTATGGATGTGACGGTTTCACGTTATGGATGTGACATGTCTGAACCAGTCCTCGACAAACTACATAAAACACATAATTAAGTAGTGAATTTTGATATGAAACAATTGAAATAGCAATCATGAAAAACTAGCGATGACATTTTTGCTTCCTCTGTGCCCACTAAGATCCACCGGAAGAATCAGGACAAGTCATTTAAAATATAAAAAAGAAATTATTTTTTTTCTTTTACCGTCATTTTTTTTTGGTCAGTGATTCCCGGGTTACTGAAACACCAGGGAACATGAAACTTGGTGGCCACTCCCCTAAAGCAGGCATGAAAACTCCTCACCTTTCGGCGAAATTCGCCGTTTTGAATCCAAAATAGGGGACTTACGTGGTTCGCACAGATCCGATGAGAAAATATTGTGGTGGGGTATGGGGTTACAACTGAGTATACAAATCACGCGCAGACGCAACTTCTGTCAGAAAAAGACGTTGAGATTGGTGTAGCAGCGTAGCGGCTGTTAAAGTTAGCGATATTGGACAGAAATATAGACATAACGAGTTCATTTGTTGAAGAATACGTGCAGTTTGAGCCATCTAGATCGACAAAAGGTGAAGCAAATTGGCATACTTTATCAGTATAGCAAAGGCTAATGTGAATAACTAAATAGTTTAATGAAATGCTCCTAAACTGGGCTGGTGCGTTTTGTCGAGTTCAGAAACAAAAGCAGTGTTTGACATGGTAATGCGCTCTTTTAAAAAAGTGGCCTGATCAGTAGGCCTAGTCTGTGTCTGTCTGTGTGTAGGGTTTAACATGTAATGTGAACACTGTTTACACAACGTATTGGTTGGTTAAACACACTAGCACAATGCCACAATCTGTAAGTAGCCTAGGCTGCAGGTTAAAACATTTCAAACCAATTTTACAAATTAAAGCCTAGTCTACCCTACCCAAGTTTATTTATTACCTGGTTTGGTCCAACAAATATTCAGACCTTATTCAGACTTATTCTAATAGTCTATGTAGTGTCCATTAGGCCTATGAAATCTTCAGAAATGTCTGATAACTTCAGGCACAAAGAAAGAAAGAAAGAAAACTCATGTAGATTACTGAGGAGGGGTCAGAGGCCCAGGTTGAAGCATGTTGCCAAACAGCGCAAGTGTTCCCCTTCACACTTAGGCCCAAGCCAAAAAGAAGAAATAAAGGTATTTTTCTGTAAAAACGAGTCATTTTGTAGTTTTTTTTTTTTTATATATATAAATCTCTGGTTTTAGGCAACTTCATACTCCATGGAAGCTATGCACTATTGGCAACAATGTCACTCGTATTTGTTTTGCTATGAAACGCCCATTTCCCTCTTCGCGCGCCTATCTCACCTTTTTCACCCCTGACCCGTTTTCATGCCTGCTAAATAACTAGCCCTACCTGAACCGTTGCACCCAAGATGACAAAATATTTATGGTATGTTAGTCTCGAGCCCGCTTTAACCTAACCCATACCCACTCATTTGTGATTTTCACACATAAAGTACATGCACACGCACGTGCACACACGCACAGTCGCACACATACAGACAGGCAAGCACACACACACATGAATGCAGACACATAAACACACACACACAGGCACGCATACGCATGTGCGCATGCAAACACACGCACACACACACGCACACATATAACACACATAAACACACAAACACAGGCACGCATACGCACATGCGCACACACACACACTCTTATAAACAAAAGAAACTCACATATGCACATACTCATTTACATGCACATGAGTTGCAGGAGTAGGAGAGGGAGAGAAATTGACAAGCGTGATTTATTTTTGCGAAGAGAATATGCAGGACTGATAGGCGGTCATATTTTGTACCGCTATGCGGTACATCTAGTTTATTGCTGCCGTTACTCATGTTACTCTGTGGGTATTAGCTAGAGAGGACCTGACACTTCAAATGCTGGCATATTGCGTCACATTTAAAATTAAACTGTTAAGCAGACGTGAACGGCAGGCTGAACAGATCTGCAACAGGAGGTTGCTATGTTAACTCCAGCTGCAAAGTCAGCCATCTTCACCAGCTAACACGATAATCCAGTTACTGTACAACAACAGTATGACAGTTACGGGAAGATAATCGCTCAGATTTTCGTTATTAGGCCACTTGAAAATAGGCTATGGCTAGGCTAATCACTGGAGGTATTTTAATATTATGTTTGTTTTGCTAATGGTTAGGCAAGGCCTCCCTGTGGTTTTGATCAACCTAATAATCTTTGAAATGTCAATTGTAAACACTAAGGTGAAATGCTTTGAAACTGACATGCCACCAGAACAGACGTTTTATCGACTTTGAGGTATAATAAAGTCTCCAGTCTTGTAAATTCACATTATGTAACATCCATAACGTCACATCCATAAAGCACCATTAAAGGTTTTAAAAGTAAGAAAGGGGCACAATTTGGTCATCACACTTTACATTGAGATAAATCAGCTTTGCACAGACACTATGGACATTGTCGCATCAACACTGTATGTGTAGCATAACCTTTTCCTATAAAACGTTATGGATGTGATATGGCCATGGAACTTGCTGACTTAAAAACAAAAGCCTTACAAATGTAAGGAGTTGTGATCTTAAAGGCAAGCTGAGCATAGACATTGCTCTACCAATCCCTTGTCAATCTGGAATTTGTCAAATGACACAATTTGTTTGAACCTTGGGTCCATTAATCCACTTTTTAAATATGTATAATATTACCATGTGTGAAATGTTGTTTCTGGTATGGTTGCACACCATATTTCTGATGTAAAAAGAGTGTAATTCTCCATCAAATTCAATCAGATCAGTTACAAACAATAAAATATGGACCTAAATGAAGATTTTAACAACAGTTCTATTTGCGTATTCCATGGTAAGGATGACCTTTGCATGGAATTGCCCATTTACTATAGTAATGGTTGTGTGTGGTCCTCAGGTGGGCATTGACTTCACTGGCTCTAACGGCGACCCACGGTCTCCCGACTCACTTCACTACATGAGTCCAGATGGACTCAACCAGTACCTGTCTGCCATCTGGTCCGTGGGTCTCGTAGTGCAGGATTATGACACGTAAGCCCCCCCCCACCTTCCTTTTTAGTATTGGGGCGTTACCTTAAAAATGGTTCACCAGTATCAACAGGTGTATCGTAGGTTACAGGAATACACATGCATTTTTAAAGAATTTTTCATTCTCAGAACTTTAAAGCTGCATTTAATTTCAGTGTTTTTTGTACTTCTGTTTTCACTTCTGTTCACTGTTTTTTTTTGTACTTTTAGTGATAAACTTTTCCCTGCCTTTGGATTTGGTGCCCAAGTTCCACCTAATTTCCAGGTACATATATACATTGCAATATTAGTTGATAGCAAAGAACAAGGCTATCAGCTGAACTGTTTACACCGACTGTAATGAAAGCAATTATTTACTGCTGGTCTCACATGAGTTTGTGCTGAACTTCAATCCCCGCAGTAGAATGCATTCTATGTATCTTGTTTTTTTTCTAACAGAAACAGGCAAAACCTATGGCAGAAACATTGTGCGTAGAATACACAGAAACATATAGAAATATTTTCCGTTTTACCAAACTGCGCTCTTGATAGTCTGGAAGTTATGTCATCAGGTGAACTGTTTGTACAGAATGTAATGAAATTAATTTACTGCAGGTCTCCCATGAGTTTGCACTGAACTTCAATCCCAGCAGTCCCTATTGCCAAGGTCAGTCAGTCATGAACAGTAGATACAGTAAAGACCTATTTGTTCATTCTGCTGTCTGTTGATGTTCACCATAGGGTACTTTGACCAGCACTGATTTGTGCATGTATGTTTTGTGTTTGTCGCTTGGTTTGCTTTGCAGGAGTGGAGGGAATCGTGAATGCGTACCGCGTGGCTCTGCCGCAAGTTCGACTCTACGGCCCGACTAACTTCTCTCCCATCATCAACCACGTGGCAAACATCGCTGCCTCAGCCGCCCAGCAGCCAAATGCATCGGTCAGTCCCAAGCCAATCAGTGTCATTAGCTCACTAGTGGAAGCCTTGTCTGCCTACCTTCTGACAGTCCTCTTACTGTCGCATGGTTCCTCACCTGACCTCTGATCGCTCTCACTTCAACACAGAGGAACTGTGTATTATGTCAGGAACAACAGGGGGGTGCACTATGAAGCCAGTTTAGTGGTATGAATATTTTTGTCTAATGTTTGTGTAAATGTTTCATTGTTTGTTTTAAATTGTAAACAATCTTGGCGAGCAATGAGGCAATCTGCAAACAATTCTGTTTGCTGAATTGGAGCGAATTTCTGGCTTTTTTACAGTTATCATATCACAAATCTTGCTGAATAGCACACCCCTCCAGGAGTCTGTAATTTGATTTTGATCACACTGCTGTGGCTGTAGGCTAAACACAAATGGCATTTCATGCAACCACAGTGAATTTTTCATGTAGGCCTAGGCTAGCTATTGTAATTGGGTTCATGTACTTGTTCGTTCATTTGATTTCCGGTTTTGAAACAATAACATGCACATTAAAAATGCACATTGCATGAAATGTCATTTGTGTTTAGCCTACATCATCAGTTTATATCATCTAATATGAAACAATATACCATATAATTCGCTACCGGGCTGTCGGCAGTAAAGCCAAAGCGTATGGGGAGTGACGTAGGCAAAGAAAACATGGCTGAGTTGGATGTGGGCGGGGCTTGATGTCAAGCCTTCCCGCAGGCTGCAGCGAGGTGTACTTGCGTGGCCCTACTGCACATTTCGACGGATACGGTGATGAAGCTAAACGACCACCGGAGGGTACCAGTGAGCAGTCTCACAGATCGAGGCCATTAAAACCTAATCGGGGAATGTCCCTGCCATCATAGCCCATCCTGTGGCTCTGCGGTAGCTGATGTAGTGCAGTTCAGTAGAGGAAGCTGGGCTGAGTGCTGCAGAGGCTGGACGTACAGCAGCTTCCTGTGCATGTTTCTGTGCTGAGCTATCCACTGTCCTGTTCACGCCAGCAGTTTCACCTCATTTGACTTGCCACACAGGGGAGGATGCTGGACGGTTCATCCTCAACAACAATAAGTGGATTACATACTGGCTAGCCATGAATGAGGACGGATGAGAACTGTTGAGTAATGTAATGAGGACTAGTGAGGTTAGTCACTAAGGGCATTTCAAAAGCAGAATAAAACACAAATCTCCCTTTACATGTTTCTCTCTCTCTCTCTCTCTCTCTCTCTCTCTCTCTCTCTCTCTCTCTCTCTCTCTCTCATCTGCTCTGTTAGCAATACTTTGTGCTGCTGATCATCACGGACGGTGAGATCACCGACCTGGACCAAACCCGGCAGGCCATCGTGAACAGCTCCAAGCTGCCTATGTCCATCATCATCATCGGAGTGGGCGAGGCCGACTTCAAGGCCATGGAGTTCCTGGACGGCGACAATGGCGTCCTCAAGTCTCTGACGGGAGAGCCCGTGGCCAGAGACATTGTGCAGTTTGTGCCCTTCAGACAGTTCACCAGTGTACGAATTTTAACCCTCAATCCCAAATACTCCACAATGATGAGCATTGTTTTTGTAACATGGACAAATATTTAATCACATGTAGTTACTATATAAAGTTTGGGCAGGGCCTGTAATAATGAAAGGTCCCTGTGTTTAACTGATCTTGACAGTCATACATATTGCTTATGAAAACTGAATTTGGAAAGACATGTCTTCGACCATCACCATATCAAAAATGTGTATGTTTAATTTGATCAGGACGTTCTATTCCAGAGTGACCCTGTCCTGTAACTGCACTAATATCCCTGCTGATGTGTTCCACCTCCTCCAGGCTCCTAAGGAGGCCCTGGCCCAGACTGTCCTGGCCGAGGTTCCCACTCAGCTCGTGTCCTACTTCAAGATGAGGAAGCTCTCTCCAGTCAACCCTCCTGCCGCTACCAAGTAGAGCGGGACCCTCAGTGCTGGAGAGGAGCTTGGCCTTTACAGGATACAAGTGCCTCTCACCGCACAGCAGCAGGGATGAAGACCACAGTTCTGTTTTGTTTCTTTTTGTCAACAAACGTTGTGCCTCTGTTATACATACACCACTTTAGAAACCAATGCATAATCATTTTTGTCTCATATATTTTTTTAAAAACATTTTTTTTATCATAATTGATGTATGCTGATTGCAGGTATCCAGATGCTGTTAGAAGCTTTTGTCACTTAGTATTCTCACATCAGATTTTATTTTATAATCTGGTTTTGGAACCAAATGCTATGCTATCATTCTTCACAATCTTCAGGATCTTCACAGAAGAGAATTTTAGACAGAAATGTAGACTGTGAATGTAGACTGAAAGGTTTGCCTTAAAGCCCTTATCTTCACTTTATCTATACAATCACGTTTGAATATGCTGGCTGAGTCATCACAATATGCATATCTATCAAATGCTGCTTTGTGCCAAGTAGTGATTTAGTGCCAATATAATAATATAATTGCCAATGCCTTATATATGGTGCACCTAAATGTTAACTGTTTGTGTTATTAGTTATGTTTGTTTATTTCTTTACCAGTATGATGGTATCAAAATAAGCCTAAATTGGAGGTAGAACTGGAATGTTGAATCAAAATAATTTTCTGGTATTTGATTAGGAAATGAGGAAAAAATATTGGTTTATTTGTCTATTGGTTTAGGGACCTATGTTTTCCTATGACTGAATTGCAAAAATAGGAGTAATGTCTTTCATGGATGTATATCATTTGTATGTCATATGTCTAGTTGGGCTAATTGGTATGAAATTGTTTTGTCATGAAGAATAATATTTTCATTGACACAGTTATATACAATTCCAAAATATAAGTTTTGAGAAACTTAGCAGCACTTAACATGACTGGTATACTATGCAATACTTTTTCTCCATTATTGAGAAACACTGTGAGGTGGTTGTAGTTTTTACTAGCAGAAGCCTCTGCTACAGTTTACAATACTGGACAGCATTTTCCCCTTGCTGGTAGCAAAATGCAATCTCACATATTCTATGTTGTGCCAGATGAAGGGTTTCATGGGGCCATACTGGTGTGACTGAGTGTGGTCATAGACCAGTGTTATTTGAAGTAGCCTACTTTGTGTTAGAAAGGGAACCTTATGCAATGCTGAAATTATGAATTAAAGAATTGTTGCTGTAGCCATTCATGGATTGCACTGCAAAATATTGCAAGACATATTGTACCCCCCCCCCCCCCTCTATTTTTCATACAAACAGTGACAATAAATACACAATATATTCTAATCTATGTTATCTGTCTCTCTTTATCACTGTTATCAATAACCATTACATTTTGCTTTGTTATTCCACAGAGTGCTTTCTCTGCTGTGTCTGTATTGCTGGGAGTTGGTATTATAAGTTCACAAAGCTGCAGTTGTTACAGATGTATCATACAAGGTACCTATTTTGCTGTAAAAAGTTGGGAGTGTATAAATAGGCTACTGAGGAGCTGATGTAATGAGATAACAACAGAAAGCTAGTTAAATAAATTCAATTCATCTCAGACACCAGATGAATACAGATGAGGGAAAAATATGAGTTGTCATGGTGACTAGTTTCTTAAAGTTCCTCTTCCTTAGTCTTAGTAGTATCTTCTACTGGTTTCGGTTTCAGTTCAATTGCATTTTGCTAAATGTTTTGTAAGTCAACGCAAAACAATGCCCAGTCATCTTTCTGCACCAGGCCTACATTGGTGTGGACAGCTCAGAGTTATCCATACACAGTGGGTGAGTTGAATATAATGTAGAAGCCATGGCGTTATTTGACACTGATGGTTTGGGGTTATTTACTGCTGTTAAAAGTATGAAATATCAAATGTGTTGTGGATAGTATGACTAGAAAACGGAGTGTAATTTTATGTTAAATATCTTGGAGACCTATATTACGATCAGAGCACAAAGATGACCTCGACAAGGCTCTAGCACAGCTGCATGACCACGACCTCTGGCCTTATTTCAGGATCTTCCCAACTAATCGCCTGTATTCTGTGACAGAGGCCTTCTGTAGTATTCTGTATAGGCCAGTAGAGGGCACTAATGCATTTTGCTCCTCTCCCATGTACTCCTCCTCAGTCCCTCATGCACAGTCTGTATCCTGTCCATACAGATGTCCATTGAGGTATGTGAAGTGTCATTATATACATTATGTTTAGATTTCCACATCAGATGGTGCCAAATCAGTTATAGCTACTATTAAGAAATGGACAGTCACAATCAAAATAGCAATTTTGTGACTGATAATGTTGGACGCATAGCTTAGGCCTAACTATTCTACTGTTTCAAGGTGTTCTTACCATCTGTTTGTCTTTTACCACAAACCAATATTTTAGTGAGAGATGATTTTATTAATAGTTAATTGCCCAATGAACCTTGTTTTCTTAGTTGTATTTCATGTTAATATTCTTGCTGTTTTAGGCCTGCATGCTTTCTATATGTCTGAGTTTTATAAAGATATGCAGTGATTTAGGTCATACATTGTCCCAAAAGTATTAGCCAACAGTTTGTTTTCATAGCATGACCTAGCCTACATCTGTTTCTAATATATCTGTGAACATACACCACATAACTGTGAAAAGACTGAGTGACATCAATCTCATCCATCACTACACACGTTGTCTATCTGACCGCAATGTGGACGCTCTCCCTTTAAAACCACCATAGCTACCTTGAATAAAACGGGTCTGTGTTTGTTTGCTTTGGAGTTGTAGCTAGTGCTTCCTCGTACCCAAGAGCAAACGCCTTGGTAGTAGCTCAGTTCCTCAAGGTGGAGTCAGCTATGTGTGTTCCTGGCTCACTCCTGTGTCTCACTCAACAGGCTCAGTGACTCAGGTGTTTAAACTTTGCCTGAAATGCCCCTCATCTCCTCCTTCCTCCACTGTACTGTACCGCACCGGTAGTCACACACAGGTGAGGAGGGAGCGGGCTGGCACTTGGCAGATAGACGGCTGAAAAGACACAGGTGGATGGAAGGGTAGCAGAATGTATAACCAAACACTTGTAACGGAATCCCTGTAGTGGCAGGTGTCATATTTGATAGAGAGAGAACCATGTCCATCACCGTCAATCTAAAGAGGATCACTAACTTGCCAGGGAAATATGATCGCAAAGTCGAGCTCTCTTTCAGAGGTGAGTAAAATAACTGCACATGCTCAGTTAAGGTTTTTCAGGGTCTGGTTCATGAAGCATTCTCTTCACTGAAAAGACCAAATACAAAAAAAATGTGTGCTGAATTTTACTCCTTCAGTGACATTAACACTCAAGCTTGTTGGTGTCTTGGGGATAATGATTTATATACAATACTTTCATTAAATATGAATGTAATCAATGATGTGTTCTGCATGAATGTTCATAGATGTTATTTCCTCACCAGGTTTTACACATAAAACCAAGATCCTTCAGTGTGAGAACATTGCCATCTTCAACGAGGTGAGTTTGGCCCTCACTGTTCTCTAAATCGTTTTTCTTGCTGTGGCCTGTGAAGTGTGATGCAGTTGATCTCTGTGGTGAAGATTAATTGCGGTTGAATGTGTTTTGTGTTTGTCAATACCGAAGTTGCACAGACTAAAAACCATTGTCTAATGCTTTCGACTGTTATCACTTGATGTAACCATTGTATTCAGACACAAGTCACTTTCATTTTTATTTAGACAGAGAAATGCACATTATTGTTAACAATATAGCAACGCATACAATACGTGGCACATCCTATATGTACAGTTTATCAATCATTAAGCAGATTCGTGTTTTAGTTTAGTTTGATTTGGTACACATCTGTGTTTTGAAGGCATCTTCCAAGTATCATAAGGCACTGCATAATACATTGTGTGAAACTGTAACTGATAGAGTTGATGGAGTGGTATGTCATGGGTTTAATTCCCACATATTCCCCACAATCTGATAACACATCCTGCTCCTCAAGTGGTTTAAGGAGAATGTGTCAGCTGACTATATAAATGAAATAAAAAGTGTCACGTGTTTGATATTGTGCCGGTTCAAGGAGACAGGAGTTCTCTTGATTAGACCCAGCGCTTTCAGCTGCTCAGGTTGCTATTCTGACTCATTATCAGCTAACCTGGCACCCCTTTGACTGTTGTACATTCTTCCCACTTGGCAAACAGTTGCTTCACACAGAGCTCTCTGCAGGACTCAGTGGTGCTTGTTGACAGGGATGAAATGTACCTAGGTCTCTACAGTTAGCCTTTTAAAGGGGAGGCCACAATTGATTGATGTGCTTTTCTCTTAGCTTTTCTGTGGACTTAAATGTGACTAGGTGTTATTTGGAGACACTTTTGGATTTATGTTTAATGATTATTCTTGTGTTTTTTTTTTTTTTTGCTTGATTTTATTTCCTTTCTGTCTATTCACTTTGCACATCAGTCACGAGCAGATTATATTGTCTTTTCTTCATGTTTTCCCCTTTGTTATGTTATCTGTTCATGCATTTAATTTCAGCCAATATTAACTGACAGGAGAAAATGAACAATACCTCTTTTATTGTTGTTTTTATGTTGGATGGAATGAGAAAGCAATTTTGTTCATATTCCTTAAAGGGTAAAGAAAAGACCACTTAGCAAGCAGTTAATGCTATTTATATGTATGTGTTTAAAATCACATCCAATAAATAAAGTGTGTGTGTGTGTGTGTGTTTGTAGCACTTCCGATGGCCTCATTATGGGAAGATCATCAGAGACGAGGTCCTGTCCATCAGCGTCTACAACTGCAGCAAGATGTTCAGCCACCGGTCAGTCACCCAGCCTAAATCAGCTCTCAGTCTGCTTTAGAGAAATCACTATGTGTCAGTCTGACATTTCCCTGACATTCAAGGCAAGCTTCTTTAGGATTAAAACTGCCAGGGCAAATTGCTTTAAAATGCAATTTAAAGCTGCTTCAATCAAGCAGTCCATGAAGAGGAGGGATGACACTTAGCTGCCAAAAGACTTTATTCAATTAACCTCGACTATTATGCATCAGGACTTAATCCTGGTCCAAAACCTCATCTTTATTGAAGACATTTATAACAGCATTTTCTGCATTTTCTGTGAAAATATACATTGAAATTCCAGTGTGTTTTTTCCCTGACATTTCTGCTATGTCTCACACACAACAGATTTTTCTCCCTGCTTTACTGCAGTTTGTGTTGTTGCTTTGTGTGTGTGTGTGTGTGTGAAAGGGAGAGAAGGAGAGAGAGAGAGAGAGAGATTGTGTGTGTAGATATTTGTGTCTTTGTCTGTGTTTATGTGTGGTGTGTATGTGTGTCGCATGTTTGTGTATTGAATGACTCTGACAAATGTGCCCGGTGTGATTGACACGTCTTTCAGGTTGCTGGGGAAACTGGTGATCAGTCTGCAGCATGTGGTGACAGCGGGGAGGTTGGTGCTGAGGGAGCGCCTCACAGATGCTCACTACAGCCTGACCGATGTAAGGGTCACTTGCCACCCACCGCACCCCCATACTCCTGCTCCGCAGGCCCCCGAGAGTCTGGCCAATATTGCTGGGCAACACGGCCATCGCAGTGCAGTCACATAAGGGGAGTGACTGATTTTGGACGGGGATGAAAAGGCCGTTTATTGCAACATTACACTTTAGTGCAACCTGCCATTAAATGTCTTTTAAATATTTTGATATATTGAAAGGAAAATGTGTAACCTTGGTCATGAAGTAATATTTAGGCCTACATATTCTTTAGAATCAATGGGCCTCATTCACCAATATCTTCCTAAGAATTTTCTGAACTGTGTTCTTAAGAAGGTCCTACGAAAACTCTTAAGCAGATTCACGAAGGTGTTCTTAAACCTCAGAATTGTTCGCAGTTTCGTTCTTATCATGCTGAATCCCATTCCATCTTAAGTTGACAGGGCGTGCCAATTGTTCTTCATTAGCATAGGTAAACACTCTGTCAATCCCCATAAAAGGGCATAATACTGCAGGGCTGTGTGCACACAAATTGAGGTTGAGGCACCAACTTTCATTTGTAGCGTATATTATACACTACATAAGCAAGACAGTTTGATTACCATATATGACACACGCTTTGAAGCGAAAGCACTGCTGCAGGAATTGAACAGCTAGTAGGCTATAAAAACATTTATTTTGCACAAACAAGTCAGTTCTCAAATGTGCCTAAGAGTGCTCTTGAGTGTTCGTAGATTCTGTTCTTAAAAACAAAACATTGGTGAATACCATCTTCGTAAAAACTGCGTAAGTGGGTTTTAAGAACAAATTTCTTCGTAAGAACGGTTGGTGAATGAGGCCCAATGTCTTATATCTATATATATATATACCAGATTTTTACATTTGAATCTACATGAGAGAGGAGGAGAGTGAAGGAGAGAGAGAGAATGTCATTACCAAGAAGCTGAAAGCTTTGTCAGAGATAGGCTATTATCCTTAATCAGTTGGCTTAATTGCATCTCAGTGTGAAAACAGCCTGTAGGGGATGGTGTGTTAGAAGTGATATTTAGGGTTCTACATGCCTTTGTGTTAATTAACACTGATATCCCTCCATGGTAACCATAAAAGCAGCTTTCTGCAACATTCCTGGTCTGTGATACAGCCTACATGCTGCTTTAGTCATGACATAAACATTCACTTATTATAATTTTCCAGAGTGGTCACACGTTAACAGTAGGCCTACTCTTACATCAAGGTAGATGAAAGAAAATCTTGAAATAAATAGTTTAAAGATTTTAAGGAATTGAGTCCTACTTCCCACCGTGGATGCTAAAGTATGCTACTCTGATTAGCTGTCCTGCTGGCTGTGTTCAGGTGTACGTGGAGCTGGATGTCAGGTATCACCCTGTGCAGGGGGCAGCCGGAGGATGGGAGAGTGCAGACTTCCTGTCTGTGGAGGACGCAGATGAGTGAGTCATACCTACATAGCTACAGCATCAACAAATCAGCAGTTAAACCAGCAACAAACCAACAGTTAAACCAGCAACTAAACCAGTAGCTAAACCAGTTGCTAAACCAGCAGCTAAATCAGCAGCTAAACCAGCGGCCAGACGTCTTGCTTTAGGAAGGACAGTCCTGATTTTCAATGCCCTGTCCTCCCATACAAAAATGTGATATATGGCAATATATGAACATATATGTCAAATAACAGGGACTTATAATTTTACTTATATGGACATATATGCGATTCAAATATTAATGTCAAACATATATGCAAAGCTATATGTCCATACATGCATACAAAATATTTTAATTTCCCATATAAGATGCTATATATTTTCATATACTATATCCAATTATTTGTTTTCCAAATGTAATGAGAAGTTTATGTGTGAATATATGACCGACTTATATGTAGTCTCCATATATGGTGGCATACATATCCATACACTAGATTCCACTAATTATTTTCTAAATATATGGAGAACTTTATGTGTGAATATGTGGCAGACATATTTGTAGTCTCCATATATGGTGGCATACATATCCATACACTAGATTCCATTAGCCTACTTATTTTCCAAATGGAGAACTTAGTGTGAATATATTTGTTTATGTCTTGGCGTCACAGGTATGGTGTCGACTATGCTGCTCGGCATCTTTTGCCTTATGTGTCAATGTTTTGTGTGGAGCGTTTGCGTTGCACCATGTGCATACAAAAATGTGTGAGGCCAAAGCTACTTTAAATATAACGGATGCTTGTAGTATCTTGATATGCGCATGCGCACACAGAAATACCCATCCCCCACCCTTGATTGACTTTTGAACACCAACCAAAGATTGTTAAGGCGGAGCAAGATATTTCATCAGGAGCCACTTCCGGGAACCCGGATCGCAAAATCCCCCTTTATGCAGAGCAGAGGCAGCGACTGCTCCATTGAAGTCTATGGGCATAGCTCAGAATTTTACCACATATGCTAAGGTCTTGGTTCTATAGAGTTAGGAATGTGAATTTCGGGCACGTTATCATGATCCTCAAACCCTTCTGAACATTTCAGGTACATTTTTAGCATTTTTGAGCATTCCAGTCTGGAGAAAATCGACTTTATATCAGGTGTGCGCCGGTTATTTATGCCGCTGCTGTTGGCCTGTTGCAACGTATGCTCATCAATACGTAATCGACACGCCTCTTTATGCAGATAGGATTCGATCCCCATTTCGCGCCCATAGACATGAACTACGACGAAGTATCTTGCTCCGCCTTAACAATCTTTGCACCAACCACGGTGACTTCAACCGTCACTTTTCTGTCCTGTCATGCATCTGACTTTGTAAGCTGTGCAAACTCTGCTGTCATCATATCCAAGGTAAGAAGGCCTTTAGTAAATGGGAATTATTTAAAAAAAATATTGTTTTTATAATGTTAACCAAATCCGTTTGTTAACAGTCTAACCATCATGTTAGAATTAGCTAACGTTAATGTTATCAATTAGCTATCGATAACGTTAGCGAGCTAATATTGCTAACATTAGCGATGTTAGCTATTAATGTTAACTTTTCCATTAACTAACTTTACCATTATGTGGAATATCTAGAATGATAGTTAACATCATATCCAACAACAAGCCTGTCTGAGATGTCGTTATGATTATAAGTTTTAGTTTGAATGAAATATCAGGTGTAAGTAAGTTAGCTAACCTAGCTATTAATAACTTAGGCTACATTTAAAGTGGCTGCTAATAACCATGCAGGCTAACGTGAACGTTATGGATCTTTAGTTTGTGAAGGGTAGTGTTAAGCCATCCTTACAAAAGAAGACTTTGACAAGATTTGGGGAAGATTCTTGAAAGTCTTTTGAGTAGAGCTTGAATGGGGGGCATTAGTTAAAAGACTCCAAACTTTCAAGAATCTTTCCCAAATCTTGTCAATGTATGGATCATTAGGCTACATATTCTTCATCTCATAGCTCTTATTTAAGCTTACTTGTGCCAAGGCGTGTGTTTATTAAAGATGCATGTGAAGGTAGTAGTGCTTCAGTGATGGTCTTTTCATGTTCTGTGTGTTTTACAGCATATTAATCTTCTCTGTTCCCTGTTTGCAGGTGGTGATTTGTGAGGACTGCTGCCCTGAGAACACTGAGTGCATTCTGCCAAATCAATGTGTGCCACTTCCATACAGAGAAAAAAAGTTTCTACCTGGAGAGTTTACTCACTGTTTGTGTGGAAAAAATAAACTTTAATAAAAGGTTAAACAAATATTTTGTGTGTTTTCTTTGGAACATCAACAATGTTATATTTCTGAAATATACATATATTGTGACATATTTCTATAAATGTGACATTCAGAACATTACAAATATTTTGCAATATATTTACCTAATATGAGTGCAAATATATGTCCATAGACATATATTTGCAATATATTGATATCCCTAGTATGCGTACAAATACATAACTTATCATATATTAACATATATGCAACTGACATATATTTGTAATATATTTGTATATCTGGGAAAATATATGTGACATATATAAAAACGGCCAATTTTGCTATATTTTGAAATATATTTGACATGTATGTGTAAATATGTGACTTATATGTCTGAGGCATACATTGACATATACATAATATATGTGATTTACATATATTGCCATATATCACATTTTTGTATGGGCTGCGTCCTGCGCAACATCAAGCAGGACGCGTTTTGTCCTGCTTTTTGAGACAGGCTTGAAGAGTGGAGTTCTAGAATCTTTGCTGGGACGCAGCACAACGTCCAATGCAGTAACATAGTCTAATGTAACGGAGGCAGACTGAGCTAGCGTGCTAGTTGCCCGTGTAAATCCTCACAGCCCTTACCTTACGAACGCTTTTAAACACCGAGTTGGAAGCCTGGGCTTTTAGCTCAGTGGTTAGAGCGTTCGTCTCCGATGGCGGTGTGTGTGTCAAGCATAGACTAAAAAATAGGTGTCAAGGTGCGAGGCCCGTGAGCGGCGAACGAACCAACCTTGTGACACTAACAAATGATTGACTAAGAGCAGATATCATTTGGTTAAAAACATAAACAAGGCTCTATGTGAGGCTACTGTATATATATTCTGGCTTCATTGACAGAAAGTTTAGCCTATTGGTTAGCGCTTCGGACTTGTAACCAGAGAGTTGCCGGTTCGAACCCCGACCAGTAGGAACGGCTGAAGTGCCCTTGAGCAAGGCACCTAACCCCTCACTGCTCCCCGAGTGCCCCTGTAGCAGCTAGCTCACTGCGTCGGGATTAGTGTGTGCTTCACCTCTCTGTGTGTTCACTGTGTGCTGAGTGTGTTTCACTAATTGAGGATTGGGATAAATGCAGAGACTGAATTTGGATCAAAAGAGTATATAGCCTACTTTATATACACACACACACCACAATGTATTAAATAAATACAAATACTGTGAACAAACACTTTTTGACTTTTCATTAATATTTTATTTATTATTTACTATTTAGCTACACAAACATCATCTTTCAACTTTAAACGGAACCTCATGTTTCCTTTGCGTGCTATAAAGGCATGGCTTTACAGTGGCAACCGAGTGATAAGCGCGATAACGGCCTTCAAGGTTTGTCCAGTTATACGGAATTAATGGACTCCGCTGCACATCGGGGAGTTCTTTGCCCCTCGCCCTCGTCCATTAATTCTGTATAACAGGACACATTGGCGACCGTTATTCCTTACGTAGCATAGTAATATTATACACCATGTGAAAGCTCCAAAAATGACCATTTTTATGTACAGTGTGTATAGTGCTTTACGTTGTCAGATTGATCATAATATAAATTTAATCCCTGCTGCCCTCCTCCCCCTCCTCCACTTTTGGTGCTACCCTGATCTCTGGCTGCAGTGTAGCTGCAGCACAATAAGTAGATGCAACATATTGGGTACTGAAATATTCACAAGAATCCATAGAAATTGAATCTTAATGTTGTTTTATTCAATATTAATTGCGCAGATGTGTGCAGCAGTTGTGACAAAGTAAATGCAAAAATGGAGATGTTTGTGTAATTATTCCATATTTTGTGTAGTCATTCTATATCAGAACACCTGACATACAATCCAAATAGTCTCCAAGAAACCTCAGTGTTACCTTTCATTTGAGACCAAGATTATGCCTTCTAGAGAGGTTGCTACACAGTAAGGCTTTTATTGTCAGTATGCATTTTGGGTAACCAAAAGTCCTATGGGGAGTTTCCATAGGGCATTTTACAAAACACATGCGCATACCTTGGTAAATAATAGTCTAAAGTAGTCATTTTTCATTCTATATTGATCTACTTTTGCACAAAGCTTCACAGGACCTGGTGCTAGGGCTAGGGCTAGTCCATTTAAGTGACCTAGAGGGATGAATTGTGGTCAGTTAAGAGATGCTTGCAATCTGGCAGGAAGAAAAAACTATATTCTATCCTCTGTAGCCCAGTGTCAGTACATCACACAGTTAATCTGATGGTCTCTACTGAAACTACTGTGTCTCAGCTTTCCAAAGAGGTCAAGCATTTGATGGCGGGCCAATTTGGGTGAGAATAGTGGCTTCTAGAGAATAAGAACAGTGCGATTTCAGGGTAAAAGCCTAGAGATGGTCCGTAATAGTTAAACCACACAAAATTGTATTGTAAATGAGAGTATACCAGAGTCCTATGTACACCATAGTAATTTATTGATATGCCGCATAATGTCCTGCTTTTTGGTGTTATGGAAATGGTCACCCTAAGCACACCAACAGCTAAGGCAGTAACATACCAACTAAGCCAGCAACTAAAGTTTTGCTGTGTGAAGTGTTTGATTCAAAGGTCTTTGGGGACTCGATTTGACTTGATCGGTTTAATCAAAAGGTCTAGCAGTCATCCAAAAAACTGGCTTGTTGCATGATTGTTACACTGTCAGAATCAGCACTGGTTTAGGATCAGCATTAGTGCTGAAATTGTTTTTAAAAGATTTTTTTTTGAAGTAGGAAACTTAGCCTGCTGAGGTATGTAAATATAAGTGTCAATTTTAGTTATATTTAAATCACAGTGAAATACCTGTGCAAAGCTATTTTGCTAGATGAAAACGAGGACTCTATGATACTAAAGTATAAGTATATATACTTCTTTGATCCCGTGAGGGAAATTTGGTCTCTGCATTTAACCCAATCGGTGAATTAGTGAAACACAAACAGCAGACAGTGAGGTGAAGTACACACTAATCCCGGCGCAGTGAGCTGCCTGCTTCAACGGGGGCGCTCGGGGAGCAGTGAGGGGTTAGGTGCCTTGCTCAAGGGCACTTCAGCCGCGGCCCACTGGTCGGGGCTCGAACCGGAAACCCTCCGGTTACAAGTCCAGAGTGGTAACCAGTGGGGCACGGCTGCCCCTAAAATATTACTTAGGCTACTTAAGACTACTTACAAAATGACTAAATGAGTGTTCCCTCTGAACAACGCTAAGATGCTAGAAATTCAACAGAAATATTCTGTGACTGCAATGATCTGCTGTTTCAATGGGCCCGGATTTGCTTTGTTCAAAATCACAGTTTCCCTGTGTTTGCCTTCATTGTGTTGATAGACTTAATTTAGGTGTGGACTTTCCGAAGTTGTGAAGTGAGGTGGTTACTGATATATCCAGTCATTAACCTAATACCGTAGGCCTGCTTCATTTTCAAACCTAGAGGAGCCTTTGAATGTTAACATTGTCACAATAGTATTTCATGTGTATGCAAATTATTTGTTTGTTTCCTTTTTTGTCATGAAGAATAAGCTATTTAACCATTTCCCTTCCTCTGCTAGTTAAAGCTATTTGCATTAACTGTTTGCCTTTCATTTGAAGATCTTGATCTTCACAAGTTTTTTTTTATGTTCATCCTATCAGTGCTGCATTGGTCATCAGAAACACAGGCTTTGATGATCCCAGGTGAGACATATTTCTACGTTAAACAACTACACCTAACTGAAATGGGAATGTTATGGCATGTTATGTTATGAAAATGGTTCAGCCAGAGGGAATGAACTCTTTCACCTGTCTGTCCATTTAGCTGCGACACAGGCATGTCTATTATTGTCCAAGTCTTTGTCTTTTAATTCTTGTAACCTTAATGGTTTATGTGGCCTTGGTTACTATTGAGTTAGCCTGGGAATACCCATGTGAACCTTTGGCAAATTTAAGATGGTCTGCATGCTGACCAGGCTACTATTTGAGTAGGCCAGTGTTTTTCAACCTTTTTTGTGCCACGGCACACTTTTGACACTTAAAATGTCCCACGGCACACTAACATCCTGTGTGAAGAAAAAATAAACATACCATAGCCTACAATTTCAAATAATACACAGATATGGCCTTATTATGGCTTCTATGCAAGACCTGCTCAATAAAACAAGCGCCCTCTGTTTAATTTGTAGGTGACTTTATCTAATTTAATTGTTGTTATGAACTGGATATGTGATGATTCTGTGAATACTGGATATGGGGCCCCCCGTTGTACATTGCCTGCATACCACAAATAGTGCAATCATACAATCAATGAGAGCATGTGGTTATAAATTCTTTGATGCAACAGTTGCTTTTCTGGACCAGTAAGTGACATTTGGGTAATTTTCTGCGGCACACCTGATGATCTCTCACGGCACACTAGTGTGCCCCGGCACAGTGGTTGAAAAACACTGGAGTAGGCTACTATACTATTTTTTTTTACCCAGCACTGTATTCATACCAGTTCACATTACAGTTATGTTTTGTTATAGTGAATGACGTTGTTGTTGTTGTCATCGCCATCGTCGACGATTATGATGATGATGATAGGGATAAATAAATGGATAGGTCACATTTCAGGATACAATGATACTTTGCATAGCCATATGGACTATCTAAAAAAACATTTAGACAGCGAATAATATATTTTTCATAATAGAATTTTTGGAGAAAGCATGACACAAAGGTTTTTGACCAGATTTAATCTCTTTAATCAGCTCAAAGCAGCCTCCGCGACAACCACAAAAACTGGACCAGGAGGCCCGAATCCTTGGACGGAGTTTGATCAAAACAGGTGAGGAAGATGAGGATGATGACGATGACGACTATGATGATGATTATGACATGGCTGACATGGAGTCTGCCAACATCACATTCACTCCCATCCTCAGGTGAGTCACACTGGCACCATACCCCTCCTTCAGGGAGAAGCCTCCCCACTGTTTTATACTACTTAAAGTACCTCTCAGTTACACAATTTTCATTCTTTAATAGAGGATTATTAAGAGATTCGAGTTAAGCTTAGCCATATTTCACTGAAGCCATGATGCATAAGTAGTTTGATGATTGTTGAATCATCAGGAATTAATAACTACTGACAAACATGGGGCCATTGGCAATATTTTGTCTACTGTAATTCTGGTTGTTGTATGAGCAGTATACAATGTATTCAAAACAATTCACAACTATTCCACAGTGGAAGATGACCCTGTGGTCCTGCACCTTTAATAGCTGAGCAGCATTATCTTTATGATATAATGTCAATGTTAGTTAATGTCTTACTGGACTGTGTGCGTATGTGTGTGTTTGTGTTTCTTGTCACAGTCGCTGCCGGCCTTTGTCAAAACATGAGCTTGCAGCCACGCCCAAACTACAGACCTTTCAGGTGAGATGAGGAGTCTCCCTGGCGAGTGACAGGCTGTCATGAAAGAAGAAATATAAAAAAATAGAAGCTTATGTGGTGGTCACTCACACTAAGGCACCTCTCCCCCCAGCAACGGAGCTGCCTCTTAACAAATAAAGAATAAATCTCAAAACAAGTCACCATGAAATCATTACTGAAACCCCCTTGAGAACATTAGAACTCAATTACTTACCTTGGGACAGATTAAACAAAATGGTATTATTGTACTGGTATGTATAAAATAGCAATATAATTCATAAGTAGCCATTGACATATATATTAGCCAAGCGCCACTTCTGGCCACAGACAGTAGACTACGTAATGAGGAGGGAATGAGACTGACATGACTGATGTCTGGCCTTTCCTCACTCAGGTAAATGTGAACGTGATTGAGGCTCAGAACCTGGTTGGGGTGAACATCAATCCTGCCGTCTACGTGACAGTAGGTGATGAGAAAAAACACACGGCCACGCAGAAATCCACCAACTTCCCCTTCTACAATGAGGTAAGTCTCGTCTCCAAAGTCCAGAGCTTTAAAGGAGAAACCCGGCGATTTTTCACATAGATCTCTGTTTCACAAGGTCACGAGTGCTGCCGGTACAAAATAAAATGAAAACAATTGGTTCTACCTAGCTCAAATTCCACACAATCTTCTCATGTTTGATGACGCCTCTCCTTCCTTTTCATCTGCAGAACTTCATGTTTGAATTTCAAGAGACTCAAGCGGTGTTGTTTGATAAAGTCATTGAGATATCAGTGAGTAGACATAAAACATAAGACACAGATGTAGACAAACCAGACATAGACATACATTTTTAATCTAAACCGTCTATAACGTTCCTCTATGACTCACACAATGTTTTAGGATATTTCTGTATGATTGATTGCTCTTTGTTTTCATTGTTGAAGGTTGTTCACAAAAGGACACTGGCATTTCTGATGACCCGCATCGGTACCTTCAAGATTGACATCAGCACTGTCTACAGTCAGCCAGGTGAAGAGGTTACACAAAGATTACATTTTTGCATTGTATTGTATACAGTTTAACAGTTACAGTTTTCAAGAGAGCATAGCTGGGTATCAACATACAGTCAGTTATACTGTTATACAGTTATTGTATACATATTGTATTGTGTAATAATTTCATTATTGTTATCTCCTAATGAATAAAACAGTGTGGTCGGTAGGGGTCTCCATGAAATTGTGACACACAGAGAGATAGCTACCAGCTTTTGGTCTTACATATGTGTCTTGCAGATCACCGATTTTACCAGAAGTGGGCCCCTCTGACTGACCCCAAAGACACGCGCACTGGGGTCAAAGGTTACGTGAAGTGCACTGTGAGTGTACTGATGAAGGGTGACCCCATGAGCCTGGCCAGTCTTCCTCCCGCCAGCAGCCAGAATGATGACATTGAAAAGTGAGTGAGTGTGTGAGGCACTGTGAGGAATGTACTCATGCATGTGGTAAGCTGTTTTAACATTTAATCAGTAGGGCTGACTAGTGGTGATTTGATTACAACTAGTGGAAATTACATTAGATTGAAATTCAAATGTTCATTAAAGGTAACTGTAAAATATTTTTAATATGTTTTAATACATATTTCCACATGCAGAAATTACATAGTTGACTAGTTACGTAGATGACAATTAAACGTGGACTAGTTGTAATGAATGCACAGATACCCACAATGTATATTTCCAATAGTGAAAATTCAATTACTGATATCAAGAATTAATATAGTGACCAGTGAGAAATGAATTGTAGATTATCTCCTATTAGAATTGCTACTATGTGAAGAGAGGGAGGAATCTCTAGTGCTCAGTCCTTTCTCGTGAAGCACCAGATTGGTAATCAGAAGTGCGGTGGAATTTACTTATTAGAATTGCTGCTACTAGTCAAAATGTGTCAAAATTGGATATGTTGACATGTAATTGTAACTAGTCAAAAGTCAATTGTATATATCTAAAATTGTGGCATACGCTACTGATTAAACATTTAAATAGCTTGCCATGATAACACACACATCCATACATACATTTACATGGTCACAAAAATTCCAAGACACAAATACAGACAGTGTAATTTCCTGGCCGAACAGCAACATATGGCCGCTGTTAATTAATCATCATTACAGTGAAAGCTGACACATGGCCACCTAGAGTTTCCCTTGTTGCTGATTAAACTCTGCATAATGCTAGCAAGCTGTTTTTGTGTGTGGTTTGATTAGCTCTAATAGCATTAATCTCTTAAAAATTCCTCACTGAATGAACAGATTAACTCAGATTCGGTAGGTGTATAAGTACTTTATACTTTAACCTTGTCCCCACCCATGTTAGTGGTTTTGGAGCTCACCTAGTTTAACATGGGCCTGACATTAAAACCCCTTGAACCCAAATTACAACCTCCCTATGATGGTAGCCATTTTACACTCAGTCCATTCCTCTGGGAGTAGAATCTTTATTGTGTCACTATGACAATAATTGTGACATTTATGAATCCTCCATGTTGTTGCTGTGTCTGTAGGAATCTTCTCCTGCCCAAGAGGATGCCAGTGGAGCGCCCATGGGCCAAATTCCTGCTGAAGATCTACAGAGCCGAGGGCCTGCCCAGCATGACAGCAGGCTTCATGGGCGGCTTCTCCAAGATGATGGGAGAGAAGAAGGTCTTCATAGACCCTTATGTGCAGGTCACATTTGCTGGCCAACAGGTGCCTATATCCTGGAGCTTTTACCATCACACAATTTTTATGTGGGAGTGTGTTTACCATACGTGCCCACTCACACATGCTACACACACACACACACATGCACACTGTCAGAATATACGTCTATTTGTTTAGAGGGTTGTGGCCAATGTGTTTGAACCGTTTTCCCTCCCCCTCTTTCTCTCTCCATCTCTGTAACTCTCCTTAAGAGTCATGACCTAAAGGCAAACATACAGTAGACAGAGAGAGATTGAAAACAATACTGCCATGTCTGCCTGCCCTCCTTATCTCAGAATCTCAGGGACACAACCCAGTATTCCACTCTGTAGTGAGGGCTTTTATCTGAATTCTTCCTCTTCCATAGCACACCATTCCCAACACTATTAGATATAAGTAATTACCGCATTACATGGTCATGGTTTCTAGACCACTTTCTGTACCTAGTCATATAAAAAAAAAATCTAATTTATTTTCTTTTCAAGTTTTATCTGCACAGTGCTTTTTACTGCATTGATGGAGCCACGGAAACACAAAGGACCCTGTGGCTAAGTTCAAAAGAATTTTCCTCCCTGTGAAAGGATTATAGGTTGCATAACACTAAGCTTGGAATAGGTTTGAAATCACTCTTCCTCAGTCTCCATATTCAGGCTATACATTAAATTTGTCAGGATGCTGGATCTGATGTATCTGGAAAGAGTCAGATATCATCAGTGTGTTTGTGTGTTTCCGTGTGTGTGTTCTTTCCGTACACTACAGGTATTATTAAATTGTATGGTTATAGATCTAAACACAACACAAACATACATAATTGAAAATCAAAGCTATCTTAGTGTAAACAGCAAAGGGCAGGGCAGCAAATACATAGAAAAACAAGGCTAGTCGACAATGCATGAGAAGTCTCAAGGAGGTGAGAGCAATCAAAAAAGGACAAGAGAGAGATAGTGAGAGAGATATTTGGAGGCAGAGGCAGAAAGAAACAGAGGATTCAGACACCAGCCATATCTGTCAGAACCGAGTGCAAAATTTCTCATTATCAGAGTAATCCCTGGCAGGCAGATGCCGTCCACCCCGAGAGGCTTTGGCTGGCGAGTGATCGCGTGAAAAGTGAGAGGTTTGAAAGGCTGTTATGGGTTCACTGGATAGGGAGCAGGTGGAACATACTGTAGAGGAAGGAGGCAGGCACTTACTGGGCCACAGGGCCTTGCTGGGCCATTAGGAACCCATATTCAGGGAGTCAAGTGGTGAAAAATGGATGGCAGTTTCGTAGCGTTCACTTGGAACTGCAATTACTTAGCGGCTAATGAAGACAGATGATTGTCCTTTGAGCTACTTTGCCCAATGAACAATTAGAGCTCTCATCACGGCTCTTCGTAATCTACTTTGGGCAGAACAACAGTAAACAACAACAAACTCATGTTGAATGTACTGGGCGAGAGTGAAGTGGTTGTTACAGCCTAGATGCCGTGCCATGGACTAGTTGTCATTGGCTCCTGTCTGTGCCAATCAGGGTGAGACTTCGGTGGAAGGCAACACCAACGCCCCAGAGTGGAATGAACAGATCTCCTTCATCGAGCAGTTCCCTCCTCTCGCCCGACGCCTCAAGGTCCAGATTTTGGACGATGCCAACTTTGGGGACATTGCTGTGGCCACACACTTCCTGGACCTGCAACAGATCTCCAACCACAACAGGAATGGTACACAGAGAGGCCAAGGAATCGCTCATGTCTTGAGGGAAAGAGTCTTCGATTTTGCTGCTGACTGTCTTATCTACTTTAACACACCTGTAGTTCTGTTATTCATTTGATAAGAATAATTTCTGATGATTTAGATTTTTAAAATTCAGCATTGATGTAAAACACCAACTGAAACTAGTGTTTCTGTGAAGGCACTGCACTACACAGTGTCTCATTACATATTGTTTATGTTGAGTCTTATTATGGCCGAATCTTAACTATATATCTCAGCATTTTCTGCAGTCAAGTCAAGTGTTGTCACTGTAGACAACAGATTCTCTGGAGTGTAATGAATTCAGTCATTTTATGTCTTAATCATAACGTCACCACCACTCAGTCAAACCTCTCCATCATCACCCAGGGTTCAACCCAACCTTTGGCCCCTCCTGGATCAACCTGTATGGGTCTCCCCAGAACTCAACCCTGCGGGACATCCACCGGGCCCTGAACGAGGGACTGAGCGAGGGTATCTTCTACCGGGGTCGGCTGCTGCTGTCTTTGGGTGTGGAGGTGTACTCATCTTCCTCTGCTGTGTCGGAGAGCAAGGGACTGGCCTCAGTCAAGAGCGCCCTCGGCAAGTTGTCCCTCAAACGCAAGAGCAAAAAGTCCAAAGAGAAGAAAAAGAAGAAGAAAGACCAGGATGGTGAGTTCAGAGAAGTGTGTGTCTGTGGATTTGTGTGTGTGTATGCATGTTGATAAGCGTTGTTGTGTGTGTGATGGAAATCGTATTTAATGTGCAGGGCCCCTATGTGAGGCTTATTTATCTACCCAATTTCTTGCCAAGATTGTGTTGGGGCACATCTGTCTCTGTTTATGTCATTAGTCGCGTTTGAGTTAAGGGAACACGCCAACTTTTTTGGGGAAATTAGCTTATTTGACGTCTACCCAAGAGATAGATGAGAGGATACATACCCTTCTCTTCTTTGTGCATGCAATAACGCATTCACCGTTAGCCTAGCTTAGCATAATTCACAGCTATAGGCTAACAGAATAATAAAGAACAGGAAACTCGAGTTCTTGCTTTGACTTAACTCAGCTTGCCAGAATGTTAACACCCTGCAAAAAGAGGGAAGCAGTGAGTAGTCATATTAAGCTTAACCCTCTGCCCATTCCAGTGGAGATGGGCCGCAGCGGACCTGCTGAGGACTTGGATGATGCTGGCTCAGAGGTGCCTGGATCAGTCACTGTTGACGTGGAGGAGATCCACCCTCTACCAGAGGTTAGTGACTACAACTCCCACAATCCTCTGTGAGGCTACTGGACTTTTTGTAGTGTGGAATAAATGTTTTTCGATGTACAAATTCAAGTCCACTTTTACTGATTTATCACGTCCATGTGCTATAATCCTTTTTTGTGGTTCAGAACTTTGCAGGAGAAAAAGAGGAGTTCCTGTTGTTTGCATCTCTTTTTGAAGTGACCATGATTGATCCATCTATTGGAACCAAGCTGGTGACTTTTGAAATATCTATAGGTATGATTTAACCTAGGTGTCTACACAAGTAAAAGACCTGATCTTAATTGATTGTATGTTATATTTTGAATATTGAGTGTTTGTTCTGAAAAGACGTTGGGATGTTTGTATCACGTGTTTGTTTTTGAGTGCATGACGGACTTCCACACAGGGAACTATGGTAAGGCAGCAGACATTGTCGTTAAATCCAAGAAGAGTGCACACCAAGACGACCTGAGTGAAGACCGACAGGCTCTCTTGGACTCTGAAGATGAGCTAGAGAGAGAGGATCTCTTGGAGGTCAGCCAACGTGACAGATCTGTCACCGCACCCAGACGGCCCCAGAGTACCGAGTATGACAGGTACCTGAGCCAGGTTATTTTTAATAGCATTAGTTAAGCCTTAAGATACCGGGAGATAGTTCTGTACCTGCAAAACATGTCATGCTGATGTGATGTATAGTTTACTCAAAGCACATTCATCATAAATCAAGAGGACAGACAGAGCACATATAAATAATCACAGTATGACATAACAGTCCAGCATGATTTAAGGCAGAAAGTCATGCCATAACCATCTAGCATGATTTAAGGCAGAAAGTCTTGACTTAACTGACTAGCATGATTTAAGGCAGAAAGTCATGACATAACCATCTAGCATGATTTAAAGTAGAAAGTTATGACTTAACTGACTAGCGTGATTTAATGCAGAAAGTCATGAGGCACAAAGAAACAGTCTCAGTAGATATACAAGTCCATTCACCCAACACATTATAGCAAACAGTTTTACTGAAACTGGAACAAAGCATCTATTGACTCTGAGACCATGTCTCTGATATGGTTGTGTAGGAAGTATGTAGTAGGAAGTGTGTGTTTTATTTCTGCTGCAGGTCCTTCAGCTGCATCCCCCTCTTCCATGAGAAGCCCTGCATATACGTGTGGAACTATTTTGAGGACCATAGCTTTCGCTTGCACAACTCCAACTGGCTGTCCAAGATGGCTGACCGACTGGCAAGTACAAACATTCTTGCAACATACACACACATACACAGGTACAAAACATACTATACACAGTACACATAGGTACAAAACATACACACGTATACACAAGTGCAAAACATACACACACATACACAGGTACGGACCCCACATTTTTTGCTTTCATTTACAACCAGCTGACTGGTAATATAATGTATTATATGTATACATACCACTCTTAAGACATAGTTCCATCCTCTCACCTTTTGACACTTATTCCATGAACTGCTGAAATGTGTACTTCACTGGCATCTACTCTCTTACATCAGGCTTAGTAAACCTGAATAGGAACGTCACCTATTACCAACCGTCCCGTTTTTCCAACCTCTTATGTGTATGTGTCACTTAATATTAATTTCTATACAAACCAAGATGGTGGATTCCTAAAGAAACGCAAGCACTCACACCATAAGTGTATCTAAACTAGCTAAGTACCAAAAATTACATTTTACCGTGACTCGAGGAGCTGTAAACAGTGTTGTAAGGCTGCGTGTACAAATCCGCTTGGAGCTCCGGTGGAATTTTGATTTGCGACGAGAATTCTCGGTCTAACTGTTGATGTGCCGTGAGAAAGGTTGGAAATAGGCACCCACCAGCCCAACACTAAACTCCGAGCATGGTACAATATTGGATATTTCAGGCAGTAAAAGCCCCGGTAAGAATCAAACTAGATTTTGTTCAAATCTACAGACCTATGGCTACTGAAAAATGTAAGGTTCATTTATCAAATGTTATTTTGAAGTATTAAAAAACATCGCTGTTTTAGAATTTTCGAACGAAAGGGTTGGTAATTGGTGGTTTTACGATACATTAATTTTGTTAACTCAGTCTTGTCTTCACCAGGAATATGGCATTGATGAGGTGGAGAAGCTCTTCCGAAGGCCTCGGAGCAACGCTAAAGAACGGCTAATGGAGGTGTTTCTGGAGTTTGTGGCAAGTTGCAAGTGAGTTTTCACCTGTCTTTGTTGACGATACAGCTACTGTGGTGTCTGAATGAATGAGTCGTTTGTCTGACAGTGGCGCCGTCTGTTTTCTGCTCTACCAGACAGTACGTTTCCAACACTGAGAGGAAGAGGCCGTCACGCCCTAACACCTTAGACAAATGTCGCCAGGAGTTTGTCAAGAAGAACATTGTGAGTGCAAGAAGCTGCTGTCTGTCATACACCGTCTGAGCCAACGGCAAACCTTTTATATTTCCTGAGTTGCTGATCCTATCTCAAGTAGGATTTCACACTTCTTCAAACAGTGTAACAGCTACACAGTTACAACAATGATGCATTTATTTCATGTACAGTGCCCGCCATAATTATTGCCACCCTTGGTAAAGTTGACTAAAAACAGGTATAAATCTATATAATATAATCTTTAGATGATTTATTGTATTCCCTCAATGAAAATAATGAGGAAAAATCCAACCTTCAAGCTAATTTATTCTGAGGAAAAGATAAAGAAATAAATATTTGTAACAAAAATGTCATCTACAATTATACTAGCAGAGGTGCCAATAATCATGGAGGGTACTGTACTGATTATGTAGTATTGTATACTGACTGTGCACACACCATAGTCAATTTGTGCATCAATTGTCATCAGACTTCTTTTAAAGCTTCAGTTGAATGTGAGCAACCATACATTTTTAAAATGTTTTTGAAAAATAATTGATATTCATATGATAACATTGTATATGTACATAAATAGCTAGTGTCATATTGTGTGTACACTGTAGATCCTGTTGGCTAAGCAGTCCCTGAGAGCAAGGAGGAGAACCACCAGACGCACAGCCAAAGAGAGGCTGGCAGATGCCAAGAGGATCCTCAACAGAGTTCGCTTTCTGGCTAAAGAGGTACTCTAGTCCCGGGCTATGTGTCTCCCTTGGGCCCTTTGTTAGAGTGGAGGGCAAGTGATTGAAATCTTTGTGGTCTTTGGCTCATTTTCAAGAAGTGCCAAATGTGCAAATGTGTTTATCCATCTGTCTTTCCCTTTGTGTGGGCATCTGTCTGTGCGTGTGAATGTGTGTGTGTGTGATTTTTTTAATGTGTATCATCTTTATGCATGGTTGCTTTGTTTCTCACCCTGTGTGTGTGTGTGTGTGTGTGTATTTGTGTGCGTCCGTGTGTGTGTGTGTGGGTGTGTAATGCCTATGCGCAGCCTCAGAGCACTCTGCCTGATGTGTTTTTGTGGATGATGAGCGGGGGCAAGCGTGTGGCCTATGCCCGCATCCCCTCCCACTCCATCCTCTTCTCTCTGGTGGAGGAGGAGAAGGGCCGCGACTGTGGCAAACTCACCACCATCTACATGAAGGTTTCTCCCGCCAAAGCACTTCCCTTCAACATCACACTGCTACCCCGAACTGGGGCGATTCTTACAATTAGATTAAACTAGATTAGATTCGGCATCGTGTCATTGTACAGAGAACAGATACAAAGACAGTGAAATGCGGTATGAAATCCAGTTAGACACAGTGGCGCATGATGTGCACGTGCCACTATTGTGGTCTAATGATTACATTACACATAGTATCTCGTTGTGTGTTGTGATTTCTGTTCACATCTTTACATTCGCTTATTACATTTTACAAAGAGAATAGATCTCAAACTGTACCAAAATGCAATATTTTTGAATATTTGAAAGCATTTAAGTGTTTATATCCCGCTGACAACAGCTAGAACAAGCAGTAATGTTCGCACCAGGACTATACTGGTACAACTAGTCGGGTACTAGTATGAAAAACTTGTCAACTAGTAAAGATCAGTAGTCATGTAGTGCTGCACTGTAACTCATTGCTCTGACTCTGGGCAGACACCAGGAGCTCCTGTCGGCGAGGTGTTTGCCAAACTGGAGACGTACCTGTGGCTCGGTGTCACCAAATACGCCAAGAACTGCGTGAGCAGCCTGCCAGAGGAGTTCCGGCCCGTGCATGAGGAAGCCATCTCTGGCACGCCCATCCCTGCCAACATGCCCCCCAGCAAGCTGGCTGTGGAAGGTAGCCTATGCCCTCAGCCCATCCTCCATGTTACACTAACGGACTCTGTCAGACTGATTCTGTGCATTTTTCCCTCCCTGTCCTGGAACTTCAGTGCTAGCCTGCCTGACACATCACATTGACGTCAACAGATTTATCTGATAGTGTTATCCAAAGTCATTTACGGCACGGGGCGCATTAGCAACACATTTACATTTATATAGCATACGGTTTCATTCAAATTTGTAAAATGGCTTTGGAGCTTTGGCTCCAAGGAATTTTTTTTCCTGCTTTTCATACATTTGTGAGGAGAATATACCTTTGCCCCAATCTGCATTATTTTCAGCCTGAAGGTAGATCTCCAGGTAGATATAAATAAGGCCATCACTCACATGGTATAGGTTCACATTCAGTTAGTCCTTTTCCAAGCGCTGTTTAAACTCATAAAGACAGTGACAAAAAAAAAAAAAAGACAGTGGCTGCTACGCAAAAAGTCAAAGTAGGCTTTAATCATAACCTTGTAATCTTATACTTATGAGATTACAAAACCGTACCAACCTTGGGACATAAAGTCAGCTTTTGATAGGCTGATCATGGTGATAGGATGATCACGATGATAGGCAGATCACAATATTACACAATATTGATGCGCAGTATCATGACGTTATGATATTGTCATTAATGTGATATTGTGATTAGCCACATAGTGATAATGTGGCTCCATCACGCCCACACTCTGATCCTCCAGACAGTCGCTACTTCCAGCTGAGGGCTCACATCTACCAGGCACGAGGCATCATCGCAGCGGACGACAACGGCCTCTCCGACCCCTTCACCAAAGTGGTGTTCTCCACTCAGTGCCAGGTCACCAGGGTGAGTTTACGCTCATTACCCTTGCATGCTCGCTCATGCTTGTAAACACAGATATGCAAACAGATGTGCACACACACACACACACACACACACACACACACACACACACACACACACACACACACATACACACACACACACACGCATGCACACACACATTGACACACACACTCATACACACACACGCACATACACACACACACACACACACGCACACACACACACACACACACACACACACACACACAGGTCTGTAGTTAAAAGCTTTAGGATCCCTGCATTCACCCCACACAAACGGCACAACGGCACAAAAACTATCTCTTTGAAGTCAATACAGTTTGATTGAAATTAATTCCATTTCAGAAAAGGTCAGATCCCATAACATTGTTTCAGTGAATATCAATAAAATGAAAATCACATCATTATACTTTCAAACAAGACAATGATGACGAACATTGTATTTTTTTAGTTAAATAAACAACTCAGCACGGATTCCCTTGTGTGGCTTGAATCTAAATTGAATTGACTACACATTGCTTTGTACACATTGTTCTTATAAGGATTTGTATATAATGCAACCAGCACACACACACACACACACACACACACACACACACACACACACACACACACACACACGTCATCTCTTTCTTCAGAAGAATCATTTGTTGGACTTCAGTAGTAGCATTTCTATCCTTCTGTTCTTTATGTTGACATACTGTATGTTTAACAACATGGCTTAGCACGTTAAGAAGGAGTTACATTTCTCTCTCTCGCTCTCTGTCTCTCTTTCTTTAATAATAATAATAATAATAATAATAATAATAATAATAATAAGCTTTATTTGTATAGCACCTTTCATACACAGAATACAGATCAAAGTGAGGCTAACACAGCAAGTTGGTGTGGTAGTATATTTATAGGTTTTGCTAACAAATGCTTACATAACTTACAAACCGCA
>NC_063198.1:10062620-10080120 GCF_017589495.1 Alosa alosa | reverse complement strand
TGAGAGAGAAAGCTAAGCAGTGACTTCACCTGGTCACAGGGCTTTCACCCGGCTGCAGTGACTTCACCTGGCTGCAGGGCTTTGTCAAGCTGCAGGTTTACTTGACAAAGAAACTATCTATGGGGTGCCATTCAGTTCCAGCCTGGTTTCAATATATGCAGCCTAGTGCATAACAGACCAAGTCCAATGCATTTGTACAAAGCCAGTAGGCATACTGTATTTCCTGAATGGCAGCCCATAAGTATCACTGCTCTGTCTGTATATCTTGGTGCTGTTGCACACTGGGATGATCTGGTTGAGTGACATGTTGTTATTTTGTTGGGTGTGTTGGCTCAGTGCATTTGTTTGTGGTGCCGTTTGATACTGGAACCGGTAATGATTTTTCTGCACCTTAAGTAATTAAGTGCATAAAACAAAACCCTGTTTCAGCAAAGTCCCTCAAACATGAAATTTATTTAGCTGTCTCAGATATTACTTTCTGTGCTCTAAAATGGTGTAATGCAATCTCCGAAGTCATGGATGCATTGTTATGCTGAGTATAGATCTTTAGAGGATGAAATGGCATTGATCCACATCATGTGCTTGCATTGAATGTAGTTTTATTGGTTCTGTGTCTATATGTAGAGGTTATGTGTGTGTGTGTGTGTGTGTGTGTGTGTGTGTGTGTGTGTGTGTGTGTGTGTGTAGGTGCTGTATTGGGGCCTGCGGGATTTGAAGCGGGTGAATCTGTTTGAAGTGGAGAAGCCCCAGGTGCGGATTGAGTGTGCGGGACAGATGATAGAGTCGGAGGAAATTGAGAGCTACAAACTCAATCCCAACTTCACCGAGATGGTCAAGCGCTTTGATGTGGTGAGAGAGCCTGTTGTTTGTGACCATTCTACTTCACAGTTTGTACAGTGCCTTGGGGGGGGTGTTTTTATGCATAAATGTAAATGTATCTTTGCATACCTGACTTCTTGATTTCAGACATATAGTTTGACAGTTTCTGAAGCAGGACACACCAGACTCCAGACTCACGTTGAACAAGCTGAAAAGAAAACTCGTCAAAATGTTCTCCTAAATATTCAGTTATGCTTGTCAGATAAAGCCTTTTTCTCGGTCCTGATCCATGCCTTGAGTTCTTTGTGTCGTTGCTTCAACCATCATGCATTCTCTCTCACACTCTCTGTCCCACATGCCTTGTAGTTTTATTTGTTTATTCACTTGCACAGTGTCTCATTATCATTATCTCATTATTGATGGTAAACAAACTTGTAATAGGGGAATCGTTCACCTAGCTTAGCCATACAGCATAGCCGTAGAGAGTCGCTAATAAGAGAACCAGCCATGCAACTTGAAGAATAGTCGACCTAAAGACATCTTCCGAGAATTGTGAAACATTACCTTGTCAGTAGATATAGCTCTTTGGAGATAGTTTTTGCCTGTTGTTAATCCTTCACCTCCACAACAAAAGCATTTTCATTGTGTACAGGGGGAACTAGCCAGGAGAAGTATGTTATTTACAACAGCAGAGTAAAATATAAATATATCGCAACTCTAGGGGGAGCGCTACAGTCACCAAAAATACCTGAAACTTTAATAATAACACCTTTAATAATGATGGTAAGTCAGCTGGTTTGTGAAAATACCCTGTGTGTACTGCATAACCATAGAATAGCATTTCACAAGTAAATCTTGTGTAACACAATGTTTTTTCCACTCTCTATATTGTTCCTCAATTTTTCATGGCCTTGGTGTGATGATCATTTTTCTGTTATTGTCCTCATATTATTTCTTGTTTGTATTTATTCTTGAATGCCCACATTGATCTGCATTTGGCCAATGATCTCAGTGTCCTTGTATGTCTGTGTATTGTCCCCATATTGACTCATAGTCCTCCATCTCTCCCTGTATTGTCCTCCCATCCCCCCTGAGAATGTGTTTATGTGTGTGTGTGTGTGTGTGTGTTTGTGTGTGTTTGTATGTGTGTGCCCTAGGAGCTGCCCGAGCTGGTGTATCTGCACCCTCCGCTCACCATCTTCGTGATGGAGCAGCGGGCGTTCGGACGGCTGGTGTTGGTGGGCACCCATGTGGTTCAGAGCCTCATGCACTTTGCCCCCCGAGACCTGGAGGAGTGGAGGGAGGAAGAGGAGGACGAGCCCGAACCCCCTGGTGAGGAAGACCACGGCTGTGTGGGTGGGTCAGGGTCTCTGCCCTGGCCCTTGCCCATCTGGTTTCTGCTTGTTTTGAGAATGCATGTTTGACTTGTAAGCAGAAGCTTACTTTTGCTTTAGATAGATAGAGAGTCTGTGTGTGTGTATGTGTGTGCGTGTGCGTGTGTGTGTGTGAGAGAGAGAGAGAGAGATCTGAGTAAGGGAAATGTGAGTTCTTCAATGTGTGGAACTGTGATAAACCACTCCACTGTGGTTGTGTAAATTGCCATGCTATGCAAATTATTTTGTGAGATGCAGCTGGTTATCCAAAGCACTTTTGTCACTCGGGGAAAACATATTTTCATTAGAAGTATGTACATATTTAGGTCAAATACAGAGAGTTAAGCATCCCAAGCATGTTCTGCTGCAACAGAAATGATGTCTTCGCATGCTGTTCTTGAAATAACAGCTAGTAATGGTACCACTAGAAACAAAGACTTGAGATTTAAGAATGACTCTGGGAAAATATGTAGCATGATACAATGGCGCAAAATTAGATATATGAAACATTTCACTGTGGGTAAACACAAAAAAGGGCAGAATCTGTGATGTATACGCAACCCTATAGTGTAGGGTCAAAATGTATGTGTTCTCATTTTGAGGATTGTTTGTTGGTCATGTTGTTGTTATATGTGTCTTTATAGAGAGGAAGCCTCCCAAGAAGGCTTCTACACCTCTCCATGCTGTGATAAACATGGATCTGGGTGGACTTCCCCTGAAGGCCTCCAAAATCCCCATCAACCCCCTTAACTTGGTCATGGTGAGTTTCTTTTTAGTCAGATGTGTGATGTGTAGTCAGACCACGTGCTGTGTAACACCCCTAGTTTCGTCTTTACTGCATATCTCTAACCGCAAACACCTCAGAGAGCTAATCCACCTCGGCTCAGTATGGAAGTGTAGATGTTTTACAAATCCTGTGGGACAAAGTCAAGAGACAGCTGGGTTGCTTTAGCTCCATCCTATAAGGGTCCTATGTGACATTGCCTGAACAGTGCAAATGTGTGAATGTGTCTAGCATACTTCTACTCCAAGCTATTAGCATCTTTCAACATGAAAACTTCCTGTCTCTGCTGTGAATTTTTCCAATACTGAGGTCTATTCCTCAAAGTTCTGCTTTTATCTCAAACATACAAGCCATGATGTAAACCACACTGTGAGAATCAGACCCTAACTCACTTCAGTACTTCATACCTCAGCAACACAGATGTATTTTTTTTATTAGTTTATTTATTTTAATTAGCACTATTTACCAGACATGTAAAATAAGAGTCTGCAACATGCATGACAGTAACAATCAAATGGTGTAGAAAAAAACAGAATACAAAATCTGTCTGCCACCCCATCTCCCCACACACACAGCCAGCCGCCCAGACACCCACCGCAGATGTATTCCTTAACACACAGTTCATCTATCCACTCCACTCTTGCTCTCATTAGGTCTTCATTACTGTTAAAGGTGCTCTAAGCGATGCTGGGTAACGTCACTTCAGTTGACTTTCAAACAAAACAGAGAGCTAGCTTGCTACTTCCTCCCCCTCCCTCCCGTGCTGCTCCCACGCAATTGAAACTCTCCTAAACGTGCATCTCGTCTGTGATTTGCTGGAACAGTTTGTTATGTTTTTATGGGCTAGGTTTGCCCAGGTTGTTTTTGTTGCCGTTTTTGGAGCCTGGGCTGTCCACAGAGATAGCGTTTTTTTACAGTGTATTCAGGACATTCAGACAGCTAGAGGTTGGTTAGGTGATGTTTGCAGCAAGTGACATAAAATGTTTTAGCCTAAAAAACACATACCATCGCTTAGAGCACCTTTAAACAGCACAGGTCATATGAATGTTCAGAGCTGTCTGTGTGGAGGTGGTGTGGAGGCAGCTGGCTCCCTCTCCATCTGCAGTGGTGTGTAATGAGAGGCTGCCATACACTCACGCAGCGTCAGGCTGCCTGGTGCCATTTAGCGCGCCGCTTGCACGCTCCAGCCTCCTTGCCTGTGTCTGTGATTCCCGGCAGAGTGGAGTGCCACCTCTTAGCCTTTTTGAGCCACTGATTAGGGGGTGTGGTGCACATGTGATGGGCTTGAGCCATAGCTCACACACACACACACACACACACACACACACACACACACACACACACTCACACTTACACTTACACTTACACTCACACTCATACATGCTACATGCATACACAAACAGATGCACATGTACATTGGCACACACACACACACACACACATGGTTTGTAGCAGTCGTGCCGGATGGCGCAGTGGTTTAATTAAACACTGGGCGCTCAGCAGGATCTCCTTCCATCTGAGTAATAGGAGCCCTTGGACCTGTCACACTCTCTCGCATAGGCCAACGCTTTCACACACTTCCTGTCCTTTCATTGTGATGTCTCTCACCATCACTCCCGTCTCTCCTTTCACTCACCTTTCTCTCCATGTCCTTCGACACATTCTTGTCTTCTCTGTAACCTTTTCTCTCTATTTCTCTCTACCCTTATATCTCTTCTGTTAAGTATAAGTGTATATAAGTATATATACTTTTTTGATCCCGTGAGGGAAATTTGGTCTCTGCATTTATCCCAATCCGTGAATTAGTGAAACTAACTCAGCACACAGTGAACACATAGTGAGGTAAAGCACACACTAATCCCGGCGCAGTGAGCTGCCTGCAACATCAGCGGCGCTCGGGGAGCAGTGAGGGGTTAGATGCCTTGCTCAAGGGCACTTCAGCTGTGCCTACTGGTCGGGGTTCGAACCAGCAACCCTCCGGTCACAAGTCCGAAGCACTAACCAGTAGGCCACGGCTGCCACGGCTGTTTCCCCTACACACACATTTCCTCTCTCTCTCTCTCTGTCTCTTTCTCTCTCCTTCCCTCTGTCCCAGTCTTCCATTTTGAGTGCTACACTATGTCCTACAATAATTCCAGAAAATCATTTGCCTGCCATCTGTTCTCATTGGTTGTGATCACTTCTCATTCCCATATATGGTCAAATAGCTTTTTCACCCCTCGCCATGTCGTTCCCCTTTTCATCTGCACTGACTTTGCGGCAAATGAAACTAAACATATGCACATCCACAGTCATTACACTTAGTTGGTTGACTCCTAAATAGGAGAATCATCCTGTGTGATTGTTTTGCTGAATGAACGGCAGTGACTTTAGCATCCACTCTAGTCCAGCCTGTTATGGCCTTTTATATGACACGGATGATGTATTAAATACCTTGAAGTCATTACTGTTAACCGCATACAGTGTAGCATCTGAGTGAAAATGAACCCCTATATGCATTTATTTTCCCTGAGGTGGAGTTTAATCTTATGCATTTTTCAAATTCCTCCAGGCTCCTCTGAAGAAGGTGAGGAAGAAAGAGGAGGAGCTTGAAGAGGAGGAGCCAGAGAAAGAGGAGCTTGATTGGTGGTCCAAATACTACGCATCACTGGCAGAGCTTGAAAAACAAGTGAGGCTGGCCAATCAAATGGGCTGGTTTGATCTGTTTCAAATTTGTGTCTGAATTTATACATTAAAGAGAAACAATTCGTACATTCAGATCAAGAAGATGGAACTGTACAGATAGCACTGTTTCTGATTTTTAGGAGGAGAAGGACTTAGAAGACTTAGAGGACCAGCAGGAAGCAGGTACGACACAGAAGTGAGTGCCCACAATTGTTGGGTACTCATGACTTCTGACGATGACTCCAAAACGCAATCACTCATGCCGTACATACAAAAAATGCACATATATTCTTTACAATCTTACAATCTAAACTCTGTTTAGCATTTTAACAAAACAATGTATTTCACATAGAATGTCTTAATTGAATGATTAAACAACATGTCAACAAAACACATGGACAGAGACAAAACACCTTGCCTGGTCTCCCAAAGTGTTCTTTGAGTCTCTCAAAGCAAAATGTATTTTTATAATGATAATAAAGGTATTTCACTGTTATTTTTGTTCGGCTGAGACTAACCTGCTGAGCTTATTTAGGGGTTCATACACCCATGGTGCTTTGCAAAGTTTAAACGGCCCATAGATTTAATCTGTCCTAAAGTAGGATTATTTTTAACGTGATGGCCCCAATGGAAGCCCAAACTCAGTCACTCAGCCACAACGTGGCGTTAAACGCCTCCCTTGTGCTCTCCAAGCGATTAGTCAGGCATGTTGCAAGCTGTGTGCTAGGGGCCTCTGGGTGGGCGTGTGCGCACACACACACACACACACACACACACACACACACACACACACACACACACACACAAACAGAAACACACACAGACACACACACACACAGACAATTTCATATTTTATTCCACAGAAGGAGGCAACCTCAACATATCCACCCTGGATGCTGAGGACGATGACGCCATGGTGATTGAAATCGAACCACCAAAGCCCAAGCGGAAAATGATCGCCACCCTCCAGGTGCCCATTTGTCTCTGGCCGTAATGTCCCTTCCGATGCCGCCCCTGTAAAGGAGCACGGGCCAGTATTGATGACCGTAGGGCCTCTTCTTCTCACCCCACACAGCTGTACAAGTCTGAGCTGGAGAATGAGTTCAGTCAGTTCATGGACTGGCTGCACATCTTCCCCATCTACAAGGGCAAGTCCAATTTTGATGATGAGGAGGAGGACGAGAGTGAGAGGACCATGGGAAAGTATAAGGTGGACAATGATGCGATTGAGATGAGATTGAATGTTTTTCAACGACATTTCTCAATTGAATTAAAAACAAATAATATAACATCATTACATAACTGCATAATTGTGTGATGTAGTGATTGACTTCTATTGTATGCCTGGTGTGTGTGCCTCTGTGTATGTGTGCCTCTGTGTGTGTGTGTGTGTGTGTGTGTGTGTGTGTTTGCATTCTGCAGGGCTCATTCCTGATTTACCCCATTTCTAAGGAGGATGAGGATGACGACTGCCGGATCACCAGTGGTGTTCCTAAAAACGCTCCCATGAAAGTCCTCATGAGAGTTTATGTGGTCAAGGTGCACTAACCTAACATCAAGTTTACCCTTCACCTCTTTCTGCCACATTACTGTAAACAGGTGGTATTAAACCAGTTATGGATGTGGCTTTTTAAAATGTTTTTTTTTTTTTTGTGGTAAATATGGTCCCAGTTGTTCAGAATGTACAGTGAATACCCGAATGAGATTTTCTGTGAGGGGGCAGCCGTGACCTACTGGTTAGCGCTTCGGACTTATAACCGGAGGGTTGCTGGTTCGAACTCCGACCAGTAGGCACGGCTGAAGTGCCCTTGAGCAAGGCACTTAACCCTTCACTGCTCCCCGAGCGCCGCTGTTGTTGCAGGCAGCTCACTGCGCCAGGATTAGTGTGTGCTTCACCTCACTGTGTGTTCACTGTGTGCTAGAGTGTGTTTCACTAATTCACGGATTGGGATAAATGCAGAGACCAAATTTCCCTCACAGGATCAAAAGAGTATATACTTATGCTTATACTTATCTACTGTTTTCTTCTTAATTGACACAGCACGTTTACTGAGCTACAAATCTTATCTTATTTTATGTTGTACATGGTCTTTCCTGTATTCTACTCTTCCCTGAAACCCCTAGGCCACTAACCTGGCCCCGACTGACCCCAACGGTAAGGCTGACCCCTATGTGGTGGTGAAGGTGGGACAACAGCAAATGGACAGCAAGGAACGCTACATCCCCAAACAGCTCAACCCCGTGTTTGGAGAGTGAGTAATATTGTGAAAATATTCTGAAATAAATATATAGAAAAATGTAAACAAGTTTAATTTGAATTTTTTTTTTATGTAAGGGGATTTTGAAGATTAAATTCCTTAGATTAGATTAAATTATGTTCAAATTTATTGTCATGCTTTGTTAAAGCTTAAACTGTTTACCATGTTGTTAGTCGCTTTGGCTAAAAATGCCTCAGCCAAATGTAATGTCATGTAATGTCATTGTGCAGAGTACAAGTTCAGAGATAACAAAATGCAGTTAGCATCTAACCAGTGCAAAAAGCAGAAAAGTACAATGTGAACAGTATAGATAGGTAGTGCATTATAAACAGTATGTGACATATAGTGCAGTGTAGACAGTAGTATACAGTTAAGCAAGTGGTATGGTTTACAGTAAGGATATGTGCAGTCAGTGTATTAACAGTAACATCATAAGAGCAGAACAAATATGGATATGCAGTATGAACAACATTGACAGATATGTACAGTATTTACAGTGTATTAAAAGTAACATTATAAGAGTAGTAAAAATATGTGCAGTATGAACAGTATATAGACAGATATGTACAGTTGACTATGGAGTGTAGTCTACAGTATGATAGCATTACCATTTTGAGAGCAGTAGAATATGGGTATGTATAAGTGTAGTTGCAGTATGTACATTTTGTAAATATTAATAGAATGTTATGGGTGGGATAGGGCAGTGCCACTTCTGCAGCGTTTTGGCACCGGCACAATGGAGGTGGTTTTAAAACATGCGGCACTAGCAGCTTGGGCTAGTGACAGGTTGAATATGTCAGTCCAAACCTCAGTCAGCTGCACAGCACAGGCCCTCAGGATGCGCCCGGGAATGCCATAAGGACCAGCAGCCTTACTTGAATTAGTGCTTCTCAGTGCCACACACGTCAGAGGGGGAGAGTGGGGGATAGACCAACCTTGATGGCCACCTCCTTCTTGTCCCTGTCAAAGTGGCCAAAGAAGTGGTTCAGCTACTCAGGCAAGGAGGTAGTGGTGGTTTATAGTCTGTGATTGCCTGGATGCCTTGCCTCATGTGTCGGGGGTCAAAGTTTTTCTTGAAGTAATCCTCGATCCTTAGCTTGTGCTTGTGCTTGTGCTTGTGCTTGGGCTTGGCCTTTTTGATGTCCCTCTTCGAGTTAGCCCCGGATGAGCTATAGATCTGAGCATCACCTGATCTGAAGGCGAGTCAGACCTCACTTTTCATCCATGGCTTCTGATTAGGGAAAGTGTTAATCTGTTCGAGGGTGGTGACACTGTTGATGTTGGAGTTAATACAGTCCTGTTGTAGGACACAGTATTTTTTATATATCATATGTGATCCCATCCTCCTTCTATGCTGTGTGTGTGTGTGTGTGTGTGTGTGTGTGTGTGTGTGTTTTTTGTATCGTTGTAGAGTGTTCGAGCTGAACGTGTCTTTCCCTTTGGAAACGGAACTCACTCTTATAGTGTATGACCATGACCTGGTGGGGTCGGACGACCTGATTGGAGAAACACGCATCGATCTGGAGAACCGCTTCTATAGCCAACACCGAGCCGGCTGTGGTATAGCGCTCTATTATGACAAGTGAGTCGCAACTGACCTTGACAAACCAATGGCTGTGCACAACCAATTGACATTTATAGAAAGAAATAGGAACAACAAAAGTCTCAATAGCACTGATCTCTCACTTGTAAGACATACAAGGTTAGCTTGTAATTGGTCCATGGTTCTCAAGTAGTTGTTCATATCGCAGAGTGGTAATTTAAAGATTATACACTTGAGCAATTCAACATTTTTCATCTTGCATAGAGCATCAATTACAGTAAGTGGCATATATTTTCTACAATGTCTGTTAATGAACATCTTTCAACGATGCATATCTCTCCTTTTGTCACTCAATATGTGTGTATTTAATAGAGCCTCCTACCATATTAGACTTGAGACCATATTAGTACTGGAGAAATGAGGCTGCATACACACACACACACACACACACACACACAGCCTCTGTGCTCTGCTGCTCACAGGGATGGCTACAATCAGTGGCGGGACGTCAAGAAGCCGTCGGCAGTCCTGGCTGAGCTGTGCCGCAAAAATGAGATCCCTTCGCCGGAATACCGGGATTCAGAAATCAAAGTGCTGAACAAGATATTCAAAGTCCCCCCAGAGGCTATCCCTGAGGGTGTGTAGATCTCTCTTTCTCTCCCCCCGTCTATCTCTCTCTCTCTCTCTCTCTCTCTCTCTCTCTCTCTCTCCCTCTCTCTCTGTCTCTCTCTCTCTCTTTCTTCTAGAGCCAAAGCTGCTGGTATTCCCAACACAGATCAACATAGATATGAGTGCCTTATTTTTTAAACTGCTACCACACTCTGTAGGTTGCGCCAAGCTGTTTAGCAACTAAACACCATGGAAGGTACATGCATGGTACTTACACATTCAATTTCCTGGAATATCCCCTCCATTGGAAATGCATTATTATCCTCCATATAACATGAGAAAGCTGCAGTGTGTAATTCAGAGACATGGTTAGACCCAGATGTAGAGCCTCAGGCACATACACGAACACACACACACACACACACACACACACACACACACACACACACACACACACACACGCAATGCTTCTATTTTAAGCAGCGGTCATCTCCCTCTTACACCCCCCACAGAGCTGCTGAAGAAGAACAAGAAGACGGAGGAGGACCTGAACGAGCTGGATGAGCACAAGGCCCTGAGCGTGCTGCACCGCTGGGGCGAGATGCGTGAGTTCTGCGTGACGGCGTGCCCCCTGGTGCCCGAGCACGTTGAGGTCCGCTCCCTCCTCAACCCCGACAAACCCGGCCTGCCCCAGGTGAGGCTGGCCCCTGACGCTACCTCCCCCTCAGTTCTGAGGTTCACACAGAGTCTGATTTCTTTTTCAGAGAAAAGACTTTGAAAGTTATTCAAAACATTGTCAAAACATTTTTTTTTGACTAGATTCGTGTAACTTTACCTCCGGCGTGAGAAATGTATTAATTAGCAAATCTTCTGTAGATGGCTGGCAATAAATACTGATGAGTACTTTTTAGAGATTGTACATTTATTTCCTACTACAATGACATTTCCCTCTACTGCCACTACCCCTGAGTAATGCCCCAAGCTACCACCCATTTATAGCATAGGTGCCCTAGATGATGCCTGCTGTGGTGCATTTCACTGACCACCATAAAGGTCATGTGTTGATGCAAATGCTCAGTATGGTTATGATATATGGTTATGGTTATTAAGCATCATTCATTATTAATAATAATAAAAGAAGACTAGCTCAATAGCTGCAGATTGTTGTTTTTCTGTAAACCAAGTTCATCTACCCTTGGTATGCTTTTGGTACACATTATAAAGCAGTCATGATTGGGGCCATTGATTTTTCTACAGCCTGAACCTAGAGTGAACTTAGCTAGTAGCTGGAGCATTTCACTCTAAAATGTACAATTGATAATTGAAAGCAGCATAATGTCATTGTACTCTCTGCTGTGTTTGCAGGGCGTAGACTAACTGTCCCCAAACGCTTATGCTCAGGATCAATTTAAATTGTGTATGGACATCACTGAGATAGTACATGTTGTGCATTGATTTCATTCAGAAATTTGTGTTGCATTTCAAAACTGCCATAACTGAAAACCTTTCACCAGTATGGATCAACCCACAAATATGACAAATGCAAATGATAAAAAGCTTTTTTAAAGTATATTTTTGGGCTTGTTTGCCTTTATTTGGACAGGACAGTGGAGAGTGAGACAGGAAGCAAGTGGGAGAGAGAGATAGGGTGGGATCGGGAAATGACTGCAGGTCGGATTCGAACCTGTGTCCCCGTGGGCGTTCGGACCCGTATATGGTATGGGCGCTGTAGCCTGCTGCGCCACAGCGCCCCCAGCTTTTGCTCTTTTACATTGTTTTAGATTGGGGTGGAGGGTTATAATCCCTCTTGTCACAGAGCTGTTGGACTGGTTTCTCTAACAATGTCTCAATGCCCTGTATAGACCCTTTCACAAAGGATTTCCGGTTGAAATGTTCAAAACCACAGCAGATACTTTGAAATGAAAATGAATCTGACTTTAGCGTAATGTGGTACAAAATGTCGACTTTGAAACTTGTTTTTAAAATGTTGTTTGTTGCCAAGTTACTATTAGCTCAATGTAGTTTATGGTGCCACCGGATATGCCTTAGGAACTCATGTTTATTTGCAATTGAAAGGGTCTGTATGCTCTGAATGATGCCAGTTATTGCACGTTCACTGTTCTTTGTACTAAAGAGGCCCCTAGATGATATCTTGACTAGGTACTTGCAAAGGTAATGCATGCATTTTCAGCATATGCTTATGCAATGCTAATGATAATGCCTAGGTCAGTTCTCCTCAAGGTTCCCAGGACATCTGTGTCAAGCAGCTAGATCATCTCAGCCTTAATTTAAACAGAATGATAAATAGTTGGCACAGGTGAGGGCCAGGCAATGAGTGCTGAACATTACCCCTCCTGATTCTATTCGTTTTAGTCACTCTCCAAGGCTGGCAGCTCTGGCATTTCCGTCTCACAGATTTCTTTCTTTCATTTTTGCAGAGTTCTAGGCAGAGCTGTGGGTGATTATAGGTCACTGAGCAAAGTTTTAAGTATTTTTTTGTGCTTAATAGAAATGGATGAGACTCCACTCTTGAACGACAAAAAAGAGTAGAGAGTATCAGGCTGCGTAACTGTGGCTGCAGTGGTGAATAATAAAACCAGTGGAATGTCAAAACAAATGTACGTCAAATCCACAGGACCCTGCTCTCTCTTAAGGAAACATTTCTCATGAAAGCAAACTAGAGGTCTAGAAACTATAATAAGCTTTATTTGTATAGCACATTTCATACACAGAATGCAGCTCAAAGTGCTTTACATTTGGAACATTTAACACAATAATAGAGAAGAAAATAATAATAATAATAATGATAATAATACATTTTGAGGCTAATGCAGCAAGTTGTTGCAGTAGTATATATATAGGCTTTGCTAACAAATGCTTAAATAACTTACAAACCGCAAGCCCTTGTTGCGGGCCCCCACAAATACCAACAATTTCCTGTAAGTTCTTCAGTCATTCCTCTTCGTTGCTTCGTTGCTGTGGCCGTTTATGATCCGGTCAGCAACATATTAACATAACAAGTAATATCAGAAATACTTTAGAAATACAGCGGTCATGTCCTTAGTATGTTCCTAGTATTTGTTGTGATTATATGAATTTATATACAGACGTTTAAGGAACACAACAACTGGAAAACTGGCAGCCTTAACACTTAACCCCCTACAGCCTTAACACTAAACCCCCTAGTGGGACCCCATCTGCTTTTGGCTTGCTGCTGCTCTTATAGCAGCAGTCAAATGTAGAATAATCAGAAAAAGTAGTCTACAAGATAAAATGAGTTAACTAAAAGCTCTCATATATAGGTATGTTTTCAGGTCTTTTTTAAAGATATTCACTGAACTCGCCTGTTTGATGTACAGAGGCAGGGTGTTCCATAGCCTTGGTGCATAATGGATAAAAGCAACTTCTCCACTTTGGCTACAATTAAAAGATTAGCATTGGAAGATCTAAGTTTCCTCTAGGCACCACCTCTTCTCTGATGCCGCCTACTTGTCCGACTCCGTTGATGTTGTTTATGTTTTTGTAGGGTTATGTGCACATGTGGGTGGATATGTTCCCTGTGGATGTACCTGCTCCTCCACCGGTCAATATCAAACCTAGACTCCCCATAAGGTGAGTCATCTGTAGCAGTACATTAGCTCTAAAAAAAAAGCTAAAAAAGCTTTTATCTGCTTATGTGATTTAATTTCCACATCGTATTTTCCACATAAACAAACACCCCTGTGTTGTTGGTGTCTCAGAGCAGACTGACTGGGGTTGAATGTTGCTGTACTGTATGTTGTGGCCCAGTAGAGGTTCTGTGTTGCTCTCACCATGTATTTCTGTGCTGCTCACCATCAGCTATGAGCTGAGGGTCATCATCTGGAACACGGACGATGTGGTGCTGGATGACGTGAACCCCTTCACCGGGGAGCCCTCCAGTGACATTTATGTCAAAGGGTAGGTACCACTCAGAGGCATACACTAGAGATACACCACACACACACACACACATACAGGGTATTTGTTTTCTGTAAAGTACTCCTCTGCCCAGTATTTAAAGGTGATTGATATTTAAAATACACTTTCATCCAAAAATCCACATCGAAAGTGACACTCAACGGTGCATTTGGGAATTGACAGGAAGTGGTGATACTTCCTCTGCTCCACCACACCCACTATAATCACTGTACTTACTGTACATCTGTTCATGTATGAATGGATGTGGTTCTGTGTAAAAGTGTGCTATTGTGGCCCCAGCAGTGGCGCGACTGGCTGGGGCACCTGCACTGTACGCCGGTGACCCGGGTTCAATTCCCGCCCCGTGGTCCTTTCCGGATCCCACCCCGACTCTCTCTCCCACTCACTTCCTGTCAATCTCCACTATCCTATCTAATTAAAGGCATAAAAAGCCCCTCCCAAAAAAAAAAGTGTGCTATTGTGTGTACATTACCGTGTGTGTGAATTACATAGTAATTCCGTGAGTGTGATTTGTGTAGGTGGGTTAAAGGGCTGGAGGATGAGAAGCAGGAGACTGACGTGCACTTTAACTCCCTGACGGGTGAGGGCAACTTTAACTGGCGCTTCGTTTTCCACTTCGACTACCTGCCCACTGAGAAAGAGATCACCTACAAGAAGAAGGAGTCCTTCTTCTCCCTGGAAGAGTCAGAGTACCGGCAGCCCCCTGTACTCGTGCTGCAGGTGTGGGACTATGACCGCATTGCGGCCAATGACTTCTTAGGTGAGAACATACACCACGAGTTTAATTATTTATGAATTATTTTAATTATTTATTTTGTTAACTGTGAAGTGTATTGACACCTTTTGTTGATAGTGATATTGTACTATAAATAACAATAAATTTAATTGAAATTGAATTTACCAGTAGATCAGGTTGAGCTCACTTTTAAATTATATATTTTTTCATTCATATACCACATACCATTCAGAGAGTGAATATTCTAAACTTACAGGGACAGAACATGGGAGAGGTAAAGTTTGAAAATGGGAGAATAAATAATGATTCACAGTGGTTAGTGTCTTAGTCTCTACAGATGCAATTCCAGTTTATTCTACTCTCTATTAACAGAAATAGTCCAATAAATGGAAAAAAGATGACTATAGTGTGTGTGCATCCCAAGTACGCTGCACTAGGTTTAAACCAAGAGGAATCCCATTAATGGAACATGTTTTTCCCTGATGCTTTTGAGCCATCAGAAGGGCTCACTCAAAGCCCTTGCCTCAGGAGTTTGTGGTGAGGGCACTCTCATCACGTTCGGCAGCTCAGAGCACTGCACGCCACTACTGTCTGTTTTGCTCTGAGAGGATCCCGTCACAAGCTCTGGCAGTCAGCGATCTGGGCAGGTTTCATGAGTCTGAGATACACAATGTCCATCTTCACGGCATCCTCCTCAGGATCCCCTCCCTCCTCTGTCATCACTTCATTACATGTTGCGTTTACATTTATTAATTTACCAGATCTTTTTATCCAAATCTATGAACAAATATACATTTCAATCTGTACCATTAGTCACGTCAAGTCAAGTCACGTTTATTTATAAAGCACTTTAAAAACAACAACAGCTAACCAAAGTGCTGGACAGGCAAATTAGTACGACTTGGTAGACAACAAAAAAGACAACAAAAAGTGAGGATAACAATATTTACAGGCAAACAAACAAATAAATACATAAGACAATCAGACTGTGTTAAACGCCAGGGCATAAAAATGGGTTTTTAGGTGAGATTTAAAAACACTCAAGGAGGGAGCCTGGCGTATATTGGGGCAGCTTGTTCCAGAGCTTTGGTGCAATCACTGCAAAAGCCCGGTCCCCTCTGCTCTTTAGCCTAGAACGAGGCACAACCAGCCGGAGTTGGTCAGCAGACCTAGAAGCCCTAGAGGATGTCTGCACCTTCAGGAGATCTGCTATGTACAGTGGGGCCAGACCATGTAAAGATTTAAAAACAAATAAAAGAACTTTAAAATGTATTCTAAAACGGACAGGGAGCCAGTGAAGGGCTGCAAGCACTGGTGTAATATGCTCACACCTTCGTGTTTTGGTTAGAAGGCGGGCTGCAGCGTTCTGAACAAGTTGAAAGCGGGATAAAGAGGAACAGCTAATGCCCACATACAGGGCGTTGCAGTAATCTAGGCGGGAAGAAATAAAAGCATGAATAGCCATCTCAAAGTTTTTGAGGGATAAGAAAGGCTTAACCTTGGATAAAAGCCTTAACTGGAAGAAGCTAGATCTTACTACTGTGTTTATCTGTTTCTCCATTTTAAAATTACAGTCTAACATTACACCAAGGTTTTTTACAGTATCTTTAGTAAATGGCTCAAGGGGGCCTAAGTCACCTTGTGTGTGACAAGCAGCACTGGGCCGAAAGACTATGACCTCAGTTTTATTTTCATTAACATTTTAAAAATTTAAAGCCATCCAGGCTTTGATGTCCTCTAGACAAGCTAATAAAAGTTTAAAAGATTGGGGGTCGTTATGTTTCAGGGGATCATCCGCATACAGTAGCAGTGGAAGGAGATGTTATATTTTCTGAGGATGGATCCCAAGGGGAGCATGTATAATGAGAACAGTATAGGCCCCAGAATAGACCCTTGAGGAACACCACAAGGAAGAGGCGCAGAGGGGGATACAGATCCATCCAGGCAGACAGAGAAACTTCTGTCGGCTAGGTAGGATTTAAACCATTCAAGAGCAGTGCCTCTGATACCAACACAGTGCTCTAGACGGGAGATTAAAATATCATGATCAACAGTATCAAAAGGAGCGGTGAGATCAAGGAGGATGAGAATAACAGAATCTCCAGAATCAGTGGCTAGCAGCAGATCATTAAAAATTTTCAGAAGGGCTGACTCCGTACTGTGGAGGTCTTTAAAACCAGATTGCAGAGGTTCCATGATACCATGTGTATCAAGAAAAGACTGTATTGTTGAAGCACAAGTTTTTCTAGAACTTTAGATAAGAACAGGAGTTTTGAGATAGGTCTGTAGTTAGATAGATAGAATTGAAGTGTCTAGATTGGGTTTTTTAATCAACGGCTGCACAACGGCATGTTTGAAGCTCTTTGGCACAACACCTGAGGCAAGGCTACAGTTCATGATTGTTCATATGTGGGGACCTGTGGTCTCAATTGTCTGAGCGATGAGAAGAGGAGGAACAATGTCAGTTAGACCAGATGAGATTTTCATTAGCCCAAGTGTCTTGCCACAAACCGTTTCTGGCTACAAATGACAAGGTGCAGCTTTCAATTTTAGAGAAAATTAATGCACATAAATGAAACAAAACAAAAATCCGCCAAAAAAAGACATAAAAAGAAAGAAGCAGCTAATCCATTAAAACATTTTTTACAAAGTCCTTGTAAATTTCAAAGGTAAGAGCATGGTAAAAAAAACAAATATATTCCTTTGTTGGATTAAGGCTGTGAAAAAAATGTTTGTAAGACTTTTATGTTTGTT
>NC_063198.1:10034766-10062120 GCF_017589495.1 Alosa alosa | reverse complement strand
CTCTTGTAGAGTAATAATCATTTGCACTGTTCTGATGTCATGTACACTGTGTGCTTTTACAGTTTGATTACATTATCTTAAATATACTCCTGACGCTATACCATTGTTTTGACATTCAATTAAAGTATTTCTGTTTCTGTATTCTCTCTCTCTCTCTCTCTCTCTCTCTCTCTCTCTCTCTCTCTCTCTCTCTCTCTCTGTTGCAGTATTGACTATATCCTCATTTTGGATTATTGCACTAAATCTAGAACTGTGGATAATTAGCTGAAGGTAAAACTGATACAGTTTCATATTTATGAAATGTCATGTCAAAATGTGTATATTTACACTTTGACATATTTTGTAGGCTCATTATGGCATATGGATTGTGTTAATGATCCTAAAGTGCCAAACTGTATGTCAAATCCATTATTTTGTTTGAAGGGCATTAGAGCAGCTGTGTCCTACAAGTGGAGCAGCAGTGAGGACCGGACGTTGGGTATAATAGTAATCTAGAGGAATGGGCATGTGGATGGTGATGGTTCTGAGGGAGTAATTGCTCCAAAAAACCTGTATAGTGGCCTTGTTTCCATGGAAATTGTATCTTGGTGCAGGAGGGGCAAGTCGTAACAGATTATGCAGTAAGCTCCTGATTGGGTTTTTGTCACTGTTTGCAGGTCATCATTTATGAGGATACCCAGGCCCACATCTGAATGCTATTAATATGCATATGTTCAGCTGAAAATGCCACTTATTACAAATTCCCATTGTGAAGAAAACCCAGAATCTGTCAGTCTTCACATAACATATATTTCTGTTACACGGTCATTTTCAGAATAAGATAAGAGATAACGTGGCTGTATTGAGGAGATGATACTGTGTGTTATGTTTCTTCTTTAGCCTGTCCAGTCATTGCCTCTGGCCTTGACGTCGTGACCCAGTTAATCTCTCTCAGAAATATACTGTGTCATGGGTGACGTTTGGGAGCCTGCTAGACAAACTGAATGGTGTTAAAATAGCTTGAGTTTGTAGGTTTACTCCTGTCTTGCCACACTTCCAATCAGTCATTTATGGATCATCCGGCCAGTCCATCATTGTGCACCTAGTGAGTCTTTGATAATTACTGGTATTTACAGACTTTGATATCAGAGAGGCAAAAAAAGAGAGTTCAGTGATGGATGTATGACAAAACCTGCCCAATCTCCTTAATTAACATTATTACTTTGATAACATTATGATTTTCTCCATTGGAAAGTTTCTTGTCATAGCATAATGACATTTTGGCAAACATAAAAGCACCACAAAGAGCACTTAATCATATGTTTGTTTGTTTTTCATGAAAGGCCACCCAATATGAAGAGGTGGAGCCAAGGGGTGGCCATGATCACCTCTGGCAACCATTTGGCCAACCTTCTTGTTGTAGCAAAAATAAGACTGTGCCACCCTAATGTGGGTAATGGTCTCAGCCTGGCCACCCTAAAAGAAGTTGTCCGGCTTGGACATGGCCAATCAGCCAACCTTCAGCTAACTCCATTATCACAACAATACAGTTGCATTGCATATTCTTTCCTCTTTCAGAGCTACCAGTGGCAGTGCACTTTATGCTAACTTATTATTTTGGGGTGGTGGGGTCCTCTAAGAGGCACTATTAATATTACATGTCTTAATATTACATAGGACCTTAGAGGGCACCTCCTCCCCCAAATCCACCAGTGACCAGAATGATAGCACTAGTTCACTTTCACCACATCATTTGTGGAGAGTAACTAAATGAAGCTCTCACTTATCCCAGCTGCTGCCTGCCGTGCGCAGCGGTTGTGGCTGAGCACGCCCGTTGTGGGAGCAAGCAGCTTGGGAATTTTCAGCTGAAGTCACATGGCGCTCGGTGGGGGCTGAGAGAGCTGCGGGCCGTGCAGCCCGGAGCTGATTGAGTGAAACCCTAATGAGATGTGACAGTTGGGGATAGGTGTCTTCCAGGCCCTTAACGATGCGGTATGTCAAGTAGAGTCTCACCCCAAACCGCGTCAAAAGAGTACTTGAAATGAAGTGTTTCTTACTGTAAAGAGCTTTAGTCTGCTGACTGCCTAGACTAGAGTTTTCTCGCCCCAATTCATTTTTACGCTTAAATTCACTTTGCCGTGTTTCAATCGCTCGCACATACACCATTTCCCACACAGCGTGATATAATCTACATAGAGCTATAAACTACCCTTCCGTAAAGAGATATTACAGAGCCAAAAACCCTCTCGGAGTGAATAGAAATCATGCGTTCACGTAGAAAAGGGGCTTTTTGGAGACCAGTCTAAGCAGAAGCTTTAAGACTGCATGTCACGTTTATGTTGGGTGATGAAGTGACACACAAAAACAAAGTATTCATAATGCACAATATTCAGAAAGTATTCCGAATGTGCAGATGCTCTGCCGGCCACCACGTCAACCACAACTGTGTGAGGAGAGAGGGGCGGACACGAGCATGCGCGCCGCTAAGCGCGCCAACGGTACTACTGCTAGGGAGAGCGTCAGTTCCTTATTCAGCTTATACAGACAGCGTTACTAGAGATGGACCGTCGGACAGCGTAAACACATGGTACGGCACTTCTTTAGAGTGCTCTCTGTCCTTACACCCAATTAGACGGAGTTTTGTTGCACACATAAGTCTTTACATTTTGTATTTATTTTAGTTCAGATAATTATTTCTCCGCAAAGGTTTTCATTATATCGCAGAAATGCCCGAGTTTATATCAGTAGAGGAGTTCATCGCAGAAACCTTGGAGGACTACAGCTCTCCAACAACCTCGTCTTTTACCACGAAAATGATAAGTTGCCGGAATTCCGCCAACAACATTGAGGAGGTGAGTAAACTAGCTTTTTTCGGGCTGGCTGAATTTTGCGACTATCCTGTAAGACTGTTGATAACAGTAATTTTGTGACAGCGTACGGCTTGTCTCTTGGGGTAGACCCGCATGAGAAGGTGTGTCTGGATTTTTTTGTCGTTGTAGGCTACTGATGGACTCATTATCCAATCCCAGTTAGCTCTATTTAAGGAGGCGCGGAGAACCGCACCGTGGTTACGGTCTTTGTGCTCTATTGTGCTCAGTTCTTTATTTTCCGGTGTTTTATGGGCCGTGTGGACAAGTCATGCGTCTAGTCATCTTTGTTTTCTAACAATCAGTTAATTAGCTTACTGGACACAAACCTTGGCTGTCCCGTTGACAAGCACGGAGCACATTCTAATTGCCTTTGTTTATTGCACCCATGGGGCGGCAGACCTCTGCGCTCCCCCAGTGATGGAGAAGAAACTTGAGCATGCAGTCTTTGTCAGAAATCATGAATTAAAGTGTTGCTATCGAGATTTTCCTCTATCCAGTATCCATGGAAAAAGAGACCTGTTTCATTTGGGTTGTAAGTGAACGGATTGCAATTTTATGCGAATAGCTTTAGCTTATAGCTATATTGCAAATGTATGCGAAAAGCTTATCCTAAGGTCAGGTGCTACTGCGCGACTGTCGCACCTGACATATAGGCTACCCCATAATAATAAGACTCCGGTCCTGTCTTTGTGTTCATTAATGTTTCACTTTACGTCATAACAGAAGTGCAAGAAGTCGCTTTGTCGGACGCTCTGTTGGTCGCGCTAGGAGGTGAACACAGGATCTTTGTGTGATTTCCATAAGGGGCTTTTATGGTAGATGCAGACTGTCTTTGTAGGCATATTAGTGGTGTAGGAAATACTAGTAGTACGTGGCCGTTCTTTTACGTAGCCTGCACATTGTAAATAGAAAATAAACAAAACATGTTAGTTTAAATTACAAAAATATGCCAAACCTCGACTATTGTGGGGGGGAAATATAAATTATGTAGACAATTGGAAGTCCATGTTTACAACTGTCCAGAAACTGAAAGGAAACCCCCCACCAAACACATCTCATCATCATCACCATCACCACCGCCGCCGCCTAATCTCCCTCACTAAACCTGGTCATGGCTTATGCCGTTTTGAGTCATTTGTTGTGGCAGATTGGAGCCCGTGCCAGAGGTCACTGTTTTGGTGACAATGGGAATGCCTGACGCCACCACAGCACAGCACAGACTGTCGTGTTGGAGGAGTACACAGTTGCCATGACGATGACCTAGCCTGTGAAACACACTGTACACATTGGACACTGTAGCCCATTACATGGTTGACTGTTTGGGTCTCATTTGACTTGACACATCCTTGGGAGACTATGAGGTCTTCACTTCAGCCGCCCAAAGGATCTCCACGAGGGGCTGCGCTGTTGGAGGGTGGCAGGAAGCGCCATCCATTCGCTTCCTGTCTCCAAAGTGAGAAAACCCAACACACCGATTCATCAGATTATCGTGGGCCCAGAGACTCACAGTTGCTTGGTCTCTGGAAAAGGGGAAAAACAATAGGGCTCATTGCCACAAATAAAAAGCAGAGCAAATTCTAAATGTGTGACTCCCTCAGTCATGCTTGAGGAACCCATTTGAGTCTGTCCACTGCTGTCCAGCCCCTGACCAAGAGGGGCGTGAGTGATGCACAACGCAGTTTCCTTCCCTATGTGTGTCGGCCAGTGGGGGTGTCCACTGTGTGTTGTTTACTCATTCAAAGCTGTAATCATTTTAGGCTTACTGTTGTGTCTGGCCCCAAGTACAAAGAACATCTAATCCTTCCTCACCCAGATATGCTGGTTGGCCGATGCTAAAGAAGAGGTTAGTGGAGGTGGGTTTTTTTCAGGTTCAAATTAGAGGGACTGAAGCATGTACTGCCTGTGCCCATATATAGACAAAGCTCTACATATGTTGGAACTCTGTGTGTGAGAGAAAGACATAGAGAGAGAGAGAGAGAGAGAGAGAGAGTATGTGTTTGTGTTTCTGTGTGTGTGAGTGTTTGTGTGTGTGAGAGAGAAAGAGTGTGTGAGTGTGTGTGTTAGTGTTTCTGTGTGTGTGTTTTCCTTCTCCAATTTACATTGTGATGTCTTTGGCAAGTCGGGGAAATGGCTCCCGTGTGTAATCCCTTGACTTTGTGACCCAGCCAGTTAACTGAGCGGACAGAATCGCCCCAGTCTTCATTCGGTTAAAGGCCGGGAAAGTGCTGACAGAATGAGGCGGAATGAAATTGCAGCCGCCAGCAGACAATATGTCAGTTCCACATCAGCTGGCTACTTGGGCTGATGGATCATGGGTCCTTCGTGTGTGTGTGTGTAACAGTGAGAGGGATGGGCCTAGCTGAGCTGGTACCGGCGATGCTGAAAGTAAATTGAAATGGAAGCAACTTGCGATTAGGGCGGTCGGCGGAGTGTAATACTAGGGAGGTTAATTGGAGTGTGTGGATAATCCGAGTGGACCAGTGTGCGCGAGTAGGGTCTGGTCATGGGCGCCCAACAGCTGATTTGGCTATTTGTTTACATCGAGCACCAAGAGGTAAGACGGGGAGAGAAACACATGCACTCCAATGTTCAAGGAGATTTACCGGATGGGTTGTTTTGATGACTGGTGGAAAGGAGTGTTGGGTTACATGCTCAGGACGGGTACTGTATATTACAGATTGTAATTTCTCATGCTTGTTGAGAAGAACAACCCAAACAATGTGTCTTTTTTATCTATTAGAATTGTTTGTTGTCCAGATGAAATTGGAATTGCAGTAAAGATTCAGTTAATTTTAACCTTGTCTCTTTTTTACCAAATACTGCAATCCACTCCACTGAAGCACACTTCCAGGATTTTGTCAGATGGATGTTGTGATGCCAGTAATAACTGAAGCAGCTCAGTGGCGAAGGTTGTAGGGGGACTCTTATAGTGAACAGAAAAGCATCCTACCACTTACTGTATGTACACCCGCAAACTCAGGGTTGCGTATTCACAATTATTGTCTTCTAGATAAGAGAGGCACATTTGTTGCAAAAGCGTGTTAGTGTCCTTACATCTAGTGGTTTAAATCTACTAATAATTTTAGACTTCCATCCTTTTCCAGACATTGTTTGGGTCTGTGTCTTGATGTCTTGATAGAAAAACAGACCCATCACTCATGCTGCATCTCTGGCCCTTTCTCTTTATTCCATGTTGGGCAGTGTGGGGCAGCTGTCCGCTGAGCCCCCCCCATCTTTCCTCAAGCTCTCATCTCTCCCCAATGACAAGCCGATGCTAATGGGTGAAGGTGAAATTGCAGTAGCCGTCCACTCTGATTCTGAGAGAGAGAGAGAAAAGAGAGAGACAAAAAGAGAGAGAGTGCACGAGATGGAGATAGAGAAAGACTGATTGCTGTGTTTGGGCAGTTGTGCGCAGAGGCCCAGTGGCTTGGTGTTATGTAAAAAATGTAACGTTTATTGCCTCGTGTTAGTGAGAGGTCAGTGGCTTAAATGATGTGGAAAGGGAAACTGTATTTCTGAGATGCCTTAATTGTAGTGTGTGCATTCAGCTTGGGCTGTGTGCTCTTGGTCTTTGGTCTGAGCTGTTTACTGTGTGTTTGTTTTTTCCTGTAGCGATTGAATGCCTCAACCAGACATTCTGTAATGTCCTAGTAGGCTTGGGATTTTATGAAGCATAGCGTGTGGACAGGAATAACTATGCCAGTTGCATTTTTGGTAAATATATTATTAAAAAAAAGAGAAACACACTTACGGTACATTGAAATAACACTACAGTAGACACTTACAGGAATCCAGAATATTCCATTTTTCTACAGAAGCACCTTTTATCAGTTCCGCTCTCTGTTATTTTTTCCAGGCTAAATGCACATTACCCCACTAACAGGCTGGCAGTGCTTCATTCTTTTTTTAATTTGGTCTCTCTCTCTCTCTCTCTCTCTCTCTCTTTTTTTTTTTAAAAAAAAACTGTGTGCTTTTCGTATAATGGAGTGCCCCACATCTGAGTATTTTGGAGGGTGATTTGGTTTTTGTTTGTGTTGGAACTCACACAATGTCGGGGCTGGCGGCACAAGCTCAAAACCAGCCACAGAGCCACTCTGCCCGGAAAACAAAGGCTGCCACGTGCCTGATCCCTGCTGAGTATGCCATTCTTCAGGAGAGGCCTGCCTATTCGCTGCCACTGAAATGTGATTCCTGTGGACGCTGTCCCTTGTTTACCCAGTCAGTGCATCTCACTGGCGGCCAGGTAAATGGACTCACCTGCTTTGTGTAGAGAGGGGCCGAGTTGAACGAGAGCGCTTCAAGGCCGATAGCTGCATTGTCATCATCTTATTGTGAGCCTTCTGATGACTTGGTTACTGACCAGTTGTAATCTCTACTTTTGGCCAATCTGCAGCATAGCACAGGAAAACCATCACGTCCAACCTGCACAGCACAGCACACAGTAAAATACTATCATGGCATGCTCATAGAGTACTTTGTAAAGTGGTGTGGACTATATAGGGCCATGTGCTTTATATGGCGATCACTCTCTCTAACAAAGTAGCAAGGTTATGTTAATACTGCAAATGCTTGCCAGTTTTTTTCCTCATCAAAGGCTAGAAAACCCATTGTTTTCTTAAACATGTGACCGAGATGTTAAAGTTATCCAGCCATATAAAAAGCAGAAATGGTATGTGCACAGTAGGTCAGGGTTTTTTCTTTTTCCACAGTCCAAAATGTCCAAAATGTTTAAACTCCCATTTAAATGGGTGCCTCTCTGAAACAAATGTGTATTGTAGATCAAATCAGTCTTTGACAGGAGCAGTCTTCTCATAATTGTGTGTGAAAATGTTATCAAAGGGCTCATCACCACTTCACAAGGCACAAATAGCCACCGGACGGTGGACAAGTGCTCGGGTTGAGTAATGGGAGGGAGTTTCCATAGAAACCAGCATTTGACGGGAAGTTCATTTTGACAGTTAGAACTGAAGAGAACAAAGAGGAGCAATTTTTGAGGGCATTTTTTTTCCCCAACCGCGTGAGCTGAAGAGGTGCTTTATTCCAACACAACCACCTCCACCTCCCATTGTGCCTGACGATCTCCCTCTCCTCCCTGCCAGATCAATGCCTCAACAAAAGCCATTTCAGCGCAAGTGATTTCACCAGGCTCATCACAGAAGACTCCACACAGTTTAACACAGTTTAACTCCCACTGGGGTGCAGCTCGCACGGACTCGGGCTTCAGCCCGTTCTTTCAGAGCGATCCAGTTTGACGCAGCACTGCGATTGACTTCCAAGTGTTCTGGCGCTTTGTGATGAGTTGATGCTTTTAAGTAACCCACTGTGGGTAAAGATTAGTGTTGATGCTGTGTGAAGTAAAGCCGACAGCACAGGCTAAAAGGAACCCTTAAACGAAGCCTTAAAACCTCCCTTCATCCCAGCTGATGATGGGAGTTTACAATGAGGGGAAGAGAGGATTTGAAAACACAGCCTCGATACAAAAGCCCGTCTTAGCTGGTTTTAGTGATGTTTACAGGCGATGAAAGAACTTTTAAAACGAGCTATATCTGGAAGTTTTCAGTAGCACATGCTTCAAGAGATGTACTGTGCATAGGATGAGGGTGGTATGCAACAGATAGTAGGGGTGAGTGGATAGAATGGAATGATGATGATGATGATGAGGTCCCCAGCGTGTTGTTTTACTGGAGCTCACTGAGTCACTTTCTGTCAGACCCCCCCCCCCATCCCAGCCTCCCTTACCCAGACCAGCCCTTTAATTATAGAGCACCCAAGGCATCCACCCAAGAACACTTCAGTTCATTTGTGGTGTTTAAACGCACATGCTCACACACAAACACACACAGAAACACAAATGCACATGCTTGCGCACTCACTCTCACACACTCACACACACACACACACACACACACACACACACACACACACACTGATGTAGGCGGATAGATGAGTGGAGAAAATACTGAGAGTTTATGTAATGTGACACGGCTCTGGAAATTGCCCACACATAAATGAAACGGCTTTGGTCTTTTGTAAAGACAAGGCCTACACACACACACACACACACACACACACACACCCCACTGTTCCAGTGAGATATTGATAGTTGTTGTGTGCCGCTAGTGGATGTGTCAGGCTGATTGATGTGCTCTCGGCCTCTCTGTCAGTCTTTCCCCACACAAACGTAAACCTCTGGCTATCAGGAGACAGTGGGTTACCCACAACACAACAGAGACGGTTTTTATCCTCTTCCAGGAGATGCGATGAGGAATAGGTCAGTTCATTCATTATTCATGCTGGGTGGGCCTCCCTCCATTCATGCTCTGTCTAACTCTGCCGGCAGAAAGATGCAAAGTATCAAAATATCAGCATGGACTCTCTGATGCTCAGTCGTGATGTTAAAGCAAGTCCAGCATGTTTTGAATCACTTCTCTATGAGCACAGTTATGTTTGAGCCAAGACCATTTGATTTCTTCATAAACCACGCAAGTGAAGGCGCTATGTATTAATATTGGTCTGACAGGGCATTTTGTACACTGGTTGTTGTTGTTGTTGTGGTGGTGGTGGTTCTGCAGTCTCTCACTAGGGTAGCATCAAATTGCACCAAAGGGCACCAATGAGAATAGACTGACTTGTGAATTCAGACACACACACACACACACACACACACACACACACACACACACACACACACACACACACACACACACACACACATACACACACACACACACACACACACACAAAAAGAATACACAGGTTCCCACCTGTGCGATTCCTAATTACTTCCATCAGTCCATCAGCCAGACAGCAGGTTTCCCCTGATTTCTCCAGGCATAGCAGCGTAACCTGGAACACCCCCTGATGAAGTTGTACTTCTGGTTTCCTGACAGATGATATTTATGCTAGGGAATCTTAAGGGGGTCAGATTTGTCTGTGCCAACGCTACTGGAGGCTGTTGGTGTTTGCGATGATGCGTCATGCTGTTTTTGCCCCCAGCGTGGCAAGTAGACAAATTTGATAATGAAAAGCCTGAAGGGTTTTTTCCCTCATAAAATTGCAATTATGCCTAATCATGGCAGTTTAAAAATATCAACAGAGGCGGTTGCAGAGGAGGCAGTGTGACTGGACACAGAGCTTTAGAGAGGACAGAAACCTCTTGATTATGCTCAGAATGGGTCATTCACCACAGGGCCACAGAGTGGGTATGTGACTTCCTTATCAGGCCAATGTTGATTGTGCATGCTTGCTGTTTTTTTTGTTGCATTTTTACACTCACTGCTCCCTGGAATGACTAGAGATTTTTTTTACTGTCAGCGATTCTACCGGAATAAAGTGCCTTGCTCAAGGGCATCACAAGGCGAGCTTTTGAGGGAAGACAGAACATTGCTCATTCACCCTCCCTACACACACACACACACACTGATCCCCAGTGGGTCTGGGTTTCGGTCACCTTCCGGCCTCAAGACTACTTCTCTACTACTGAGACTAGCGCCACTTTAGAGCAATATGACTTTACACGTTAGAGTGTAGAATAATATAAATTGGTTGACAGGGTGTGAAAAAAGTTTGAGAGAGTGAAAAAGAGTGATACCAGCATTAAGGCTTTTGTCATTGAGAAGAGATGTAGAGAAAACTGGTCAGTTGACACAGATGCTGAATGTGCATTGTGGGGAGTGGGTAGGGTGGGTTAAAGCAGACATGTGATGAACGCTAGCACCAGGAGGCAAGGGGCCTTTAGACCGGCCACTGAGACGATTGAGGACACAGAGCAGGGCAGTGCCTGGGGTAGTCAGGGTCCTAATGGCAGAGATGCAGCCTCTTTCTCTCTCTCGCTCTTTCTCTCGCTCTCTCTCTCTCCTCTCTCTCTCTCTCTCTCTCTCTCTCTGAGAAGGTTGATCACCCCCCGAGGGCTTTCAGATGGTTTCCACCCAAAGCCAGGGCACAGTGGAGGGCACGGCTTCCAGAGGAAATGCTACTTCCCATTAAGTCCTCCGAGAACGTCTCCAAGCTTCTGTTTGTGCTATGGCAGGAAGTGGTGTGACTGAGAGACGTTATTTCATCAACATATTAATTGGGTATTGGCATGACCTTTACCAGAACTCGCATAAAGGTTTTGTACTCCACTATTCTAAAGTGCTGGTGGGTTATTGACCTGTATTTGTAGATAAATTGATTAGTGATTTGCCTTCCTTGCCCAGCAGCAGTGTTTTGCATAATCAAATGGGTCATCTTTAACCCCTTGGACCAAACATTGGGTTTTGAATTGAGCCTTTGGGCTTAAGTTAAGAATTTGTGTCAAGTTAATATTGTATTTGACATGTATTGGGACTAATGAGATAGATAGATAGATACTTTATTGATCCCCATGGGGAAATTCAACATTTCATTTTAATGATGATGACTAGCCCTGATTGGCACAGCTAGATGCACTCTAGTCTGTATTATTCTTTATATATATTTTTATATATATTAAGTTACACACTTTTGACAGCAAGTCAGACACTAATTATTTATTGAATGTTTATGCATTAGACCTTCATTCAGGATGTCATCAGTAAATGCCGGCAAGAATCTTCTAAGGGTCTTTAAATGTCTAAACCCGCTTTAGGCATTTGAAGACCCTTAGAAGATACTTGCCTGCATTTACTGATGTCATCCTGAATAAAGGGCCAGTCACACCAGGAATGACAACCATACAGATAACTAACGATAAAAGTGTCCACACTGATCAACAATAAGGAAAGTCTCTCCTTGTATTGATGAATGTGATGTCTAAAATTTGATGGATTTTGATTGGCCATCAGCTTTTTATCGTTCTCAAAATCGCTCTGAAAGTGATCTCCGTCAATATCGTTTTTCATGTTGTTATTGTTATAGTTTATGTGTGGACGTCGTCATTCATATAAGCGTGGACGATATGGCCCTAAGTCAAGTTTGAGCTCAATTACATTATTATTGGTAACACTAGCATCAGAGCCCAAAGTACAAGTACGTTTTAGACCGAATTAGAAATAGAAAAGCAGACCACCCTTCCTGTCGGCCGACCCACCACCCTTCTAACCTCAGCCATCAAAGGGTGGCTATTCCAAGCCGTGGCCAGGCCACAAACATCTGGGCCAAGCTTGCGCTCTTGAGGTCGGAGTCTCTGACCAACGTCTGCACACGGGCACCTGGAAGTGCACTCTCTGAACTTCTGACCCTCCCTCACACAGCTCTCTCTCTCTCTCTTTCTCTCTCTCTCTCTTACTCTACTCTTTTGCACTCTCTCTCTCTCTCCCAGGCAAATACTGCTTATGGAGCAGTGTGTGTGTGTGTGTGTGTGTGTCTCACCTCCATTTTAAGTCTGAGTCATACATGCTCTTCCTGCTCCTTATTAGCAGCTAAGTCAGGTTTTATGATGGCGTGCTTTATGCATCCCCTCCCTTTGCTACCTTATGTCCTTGTGCCCCCCTCCTTTTGCCCCATACTGTCCTCTATTCGGTGTAATGACTCTATTTCCGTCTGCACCCCTCTGTTGGAGCCGGTGGCTTGTGGGTCATTAAGTACGGGGATCACTTTGAGATAACGAGAGACCATACAAAGAGAGGAGCCAAGAAAGAGGCAGATCTCTGCTCTCTCCTCCTCTCTCTCCTCCTCTCACCTCCTCTCTCTCCTTCTCTCCTCCTCTCTCTCCTTCTCTCCTCCTCTCTCTCCTCCGCTCTCTCCTCCTCTCTCCTTCTCCTCTCTCCTCCTCTCTCCTTCTCTCCTCTCTCTCCTCCTCTCTCCTCTTCTCTCTCTCTCTCCTCTGCTCTGTATTCACAGGGAGACTTTACCAAAATGAAAAACCCTCTCTTATCAGCTGCATGTACTTGAAAAGTAAATAGACAGTGGAATATAATCAGTGAGTGTTATTAAATTGGTAATGTCATACAAATTCAGTGTATTTAATATTGTCTTGTATCAGTAGGGGCTTGTTTCAGACACACACATTCTTTCACAACATATACTCTGCTACTGAAACTGGGCACTTAAAGCTGAGAATATGGTAGGTTCGGGTCTAACTCTATTCTGATCTGGTCACTCCTGATGCAGGCAACTGTGTGGTCAGCCTGCAGTCAAAACCACTAGAGTTTGGTGACTGTGAAGGACATTCCTCACCCAGCTTCTCCTGGTGTGGTCTCCATGGTGTCGTCACATGCTGCTATTTTGTTTCCTGTCTCTGTGTCTGTGTGTGAAAGTCCTCTGGTGCATGTGTGTGTCTGATTCCATGTGTGCTTTGGAAATGTGTCATCTAGTTCGCCAAGTGTTTACCAAGATGGCACTTTGGGCCTGCTTGATTGTGGTGTATTGTACGCGACCTGCCTTGCCAGTTCTCTCTACAGTCGATCTGGAGCGTGAAACTGGAGCATTCTAAGCTTCTGCTGAAGGTGCCAGGTGATTTGCATGCTCCACTCCAGCCAGGAGTGAACAAATGCTCTGTGAAGCCTCCTTCATTTATTCCCCGTTGTGGTGCTTCTCGTGCACGTCTTCACTTGTTTCTGTATGTCTTAAACGGCGTAATTTCAAACAGGATATTTGCACACTGCAGGACACAGCAGAAGCCCAAGAGAAATGTTTACAATTGCAACGGCCCCTTTTTTCTGACTGTGTTGCCTGGGGGAGTTTGGGGAAATGGAACAGTGTGCATGCCAGTGCTTTTGTAGAGGAGAGAAAAGAGTGTGTAGAGGAGAGTGTGTGTGTGTGTGTGTGTGTGTGTGTTGATGATCCTATTTAACAAAGAGATAAAGTAAACCACATATGTGTGTATCCAATTGTAAATGTTTATTATGACCGCTAGCGAAGCGGTCATATAGGGATTGTCAAAGTTTTTTTTTTTTTCCCTTCCTGTCATCTACTTCCTGAATTTTTGGTCAACGATACCCGGGACACTGAAACACCAGGGCACATGAAATTTGGTGGGTATGTAGCCCCACTAGACTTTTACGGAAAAATTTCGTTTGGTCCCCGGGGGCCACTCCCCCACCGCCCTTGGCCCCGAAACCCAAAAAATGCAGTTTTTCCTAAATAACTACCTGAACCGTGGCACCGAGGATGAAGAAATGTTTATGGTATGTTGGTCTCAAGGGCCCACATCAACCTAGCCCATAATCACTCATTTGTGATTTGCACCCCCCCGGTAAAAAATGAAAATGCAATATCATTCTGCTTTAATCGCCCCTCTCTTCAGTTAAGATGTTAAGAACTGCACCAAATTTTATGATTGTGTATGATTAACCTGACATTCTCTGGGGGTATGCCAAGTTTCGTAGAATTTCATTCATGGGGGGGGTCTAAAAAAATTAAGTTATGTGTACATTTAGTGACTGTACACTCATTGGCCTGTAGATGGTGGTGCACACATATACACACACACACACACACACACAGGTACCTACCATCAGTATCGGCAATTACAACGGCCGATACATAATTACAAATTCAGTAGGATTAAAGGAAAACCAAATATTCATCATAATAATTTGGCTCAAGGGCCACATTGGGTTTTGAAAATTGGCCTAATATATATTAGGGTAATTGATACACTTTACACTTCTGTACATCTTGTATGGCTACACCAGAATGAGCATTAAGTGGCTGAAAATCAGTAATTTCCAACCTATTCCCAACTGCTGCATTTGCTTTGCACAGCTTGAAGTCTGAAGCCTACTTTCCTTTGTTGAACGGTGCTGGAAGCGTCTCCTGTTTCCCTGTCATCGTTGCTCGCCTCGTTGACTCTGGTTGTAATCTCACCCGAAGTTGCTGCACCTTCCAATAACGTTGTCTGAGCTGTTAGATCTATAGAACATCAACTTCCGTGGATAACATGGGCTGATACTACATAGGCCAGTCATTACTTTTGTAATCATGGGGCAACGCTTTGGGCGAACTCGATGTACAGTAGGGTATATGCCTAATTCACAAACGAAACAGCGCTGAGACTCTTAAACGTTCCACATACTCGACGCACCCGACCGGTAGCGCGACAATGTGACGTCACAGGAGCGCCGTAACCATTTATACTCGCGCGTCGTGGTCACGACACTAGTTGCAATATTATCCTGAACAGAGGTGTCGCTGTTGTGAAAAGATTAACGCTAACTACGTTACACAGCAGAAGAAGCTGCATTAAGAAACACTAGTAGCAGAGAATGTAAACGGGCTCTGCTATTAGCTAGCCTCTGTGATGGTACTTCAGACTTTGGTTGCTAATATTCACAACTACCACCATCATTATCATCTAGTTTCCAAGGTGTGCGCACAGGTAGATAGATAGATGGATATATAGATAGATACTCTAGTCATCCCAAGGGAAATTTTAATAATTTAAACAGTTTAGTTAGCTGGCTAGCTAGCTAGCAGCTGGCTGAGTTTGTGTAATTTCCTGAAGTGGAAAGAGATTTTGTTCAGGCCTTAATAGATATCCTTTGTTTGAAAATAAATTGTTTCTATTCTTTCCTCTTAATTCCATGTGTTTGCAACTCTGCTGGTAACTTTGTTAACTTATCCAGCAAACTATTAAAAATTCCACGACTGTAACAAAACACTGCAACTCTCGCTTGCCCCTCGAACTAGTCGATCTTCCTGTTTCCGGCTTTGTCGCTTTCGTCTGAAAAAAAAATGAGTGGTCGCTACCTCGCTACCTGGCTAAAATCCTGGCGCTCCAGCAAGATCTATCATTTTGACGCCACGGGTGTCAGCCCTAAGGTCGGTTGGTGTCGCCGAGTATGTAGAAGCCTTATTACACAGCACAGCCGAACTCACTGCTCACTCAGAAGAGTAAAAAGGGACGTTACATGCCATCACACCAGAGTCTCAAAAAGTCTCCAAGAACCCCAGAAAAAGTAGCTAGATTTGTCGCTAGTCGCTTTTCACAAAAAAAAGTCGCTTGGGGGGTCTGAAATCTCGCTAAATATGGCGACAAAGTCGCTAAGTTGGCAACACTGCCTGATGATGCATCCTAAACACCGGGCTGGGACATTTAGCTCAAAGTCTCAAAAAGCATCTGAGTCAACGTTCATTCCCAAACACCCATAGGCTACTTCAATCCTCAAAGGTGATTCAAGTAAGGAAGAGCATGGCTCAAAGTAAAGTAACTAGGACTGAAACTATAAATTCGTCAAAGTGAATAATTTGTGTCAACTCGCCGCAATGTAGATTTATTAACGCACCCGTGATCTACATCTCCATTTAAACCAAATGTTTTAGAGCGCACGTTGAGAGATGTATCCAGGACAGGGCTGTACCTACACATATTTGTTGCACGTGCTACAAAAATCATTCTTTGCGATGGATGATTTAGTACCAACGTTACAGGTCCAATACAGTGTTGCCTATGGCTATACCGTGAGACTGAGACGTTTTTTGTTTGTTCGAAGTGCGTGTTTAGGGTGTGAGAGGGGAGTCGATGTGCTTTGATTCCAGCTTGGTAGTAGTCTATGCGATTGAAAAACACGTGTGTGTGAAGTAGCCAAACAATGATAATGCTATCATTATGGCTGCTTTAGCCATAGACCTTGAGCTACTGTACAGTGGGTTGGGTTCCATTTAGAAGTGTAAACTTTCCGTGATTCACACAGCTCGTGAAATGTATTACTACTGATATGCAAAACTATTAACTTTTCGCCAAGAGGTAGCAGCTTAAGTCCGCTTGATACTGTAAGCCATTGGTTCCCAAAGGAGATTTTATTTGGGTCGCCAGCATAGATAGCCTAGTGACAATTTATGTTGTGTAATAGGCCTAGCATAGGGCCTATACCTTATATAGCTTATAGTTTGTTAACAGTCACGGTTTTGTCATAACTCCCTCTATGCATCCAGTGCGTGGATATCTCAATTGCAAAATTAAACAATATTTCTATCGGGCGCCTACAATGGACTAGGCTGGGTGAACTCAGCCTGATCGATTTGCAGCCAGCGATTCCTTTTCGATTTCTCAAAAGATTGAGCTTGGTCTGTCGAAAGCCAGACTAACCATGGACCTCATAGTTGCAAAATGCAAGGGAACATGAATCGGCATATTATTTGCACAAACAATAACGGACAGTAGCTCTTCAACTTGGCCCGTTAAAATGTGTATGAACAGTCTAGCAACGCATTTCATGAAGGCCCTTTTGGACATGTCAGTTATTTGCACCACTAGGTAAAACGGCATTTTGTTTTAGACTACTGGTATTTAATTTGTGCAATGTGCATTGACAATAAAGCGGAATATCATATGAACTAGATGACTAAACTTATGCATATGTAGAAGAAGAAACATTCACAAAAATCCATGACATGACCTCTCTTCTTGATAGCTGTTGAAAACTGCATGGAACTGACAGGGATTGTTTTGTTTAATAATAAATAAATAAATACATTATGTTGCTACCTTCTGCTTTTCCCAAATACAATGTAGCCTACAGGTGTACCTTTCATCAGTCCAGTTGCAATGGATGGACTGTGATGAACTGCCCTACTTGTGATTGTTTAGATATTTTAAAGGTTTTATAACAATGCTACACATTTTTGGCAAGTGCTACAAATCTATTCACCTTTGCAGCGCCACATACTTTGTGTGCGGCCCGCAAACACACATTCCAAACAAGCATACACAAAAGTCTCAAAAGTGGGGGATGGAGTAGAAGATGGAGACAAATTCATTTATATGATTTCTTTTCGCGGAATGGATGTACAGGACTGAGCGGCGTTCATATTTTGTACCGCTATGCGGTACAAGTTTTTTCCCTTCTATGTTCTGGTGATCACGTGGGAAGCATAAGTATTTTCTTATCTTGGAATCGTTTATAGAAAGATGTTAATTCAGGACATTCTGTCCTAATGTATCCATATGGTGGGAAAAACAAATGGATTTAGTTCAGTTTTCCCCAAATTCATTGACTCCTTCATACAGTTGTTTTTGTCCTGAGTCTTCAAAAGGAAATGGCCTTGTCTGTGGAGAGGGTTACACTCTTATGGTGAAATCCTGTTTGTTTTTACAGGCCCTCGACTGTGACCGGACTGTCCTCCAGAAACTGAAGAAAGCTGCCAAAGCGAAGCATGCTTCAGGTCAAGGTGAGGTCAAGGGCTCTTAATAGCTATTCCCATGGTGTGAAAACAGCCAGTCTGTTCAGCATCACTAAAAGAGGGCACACACAAAGGTTGGACCCCCACGTATGAACAGCGGCCATTGCTCAGGCTGAGAGGCTCTGTCCAGACCCTGTCCATTATACCACATGCTAAAATGGGGTTCAATTAAAATGGTGTCAGTCATACGCCCATGTGTGCAGCGTGGGGGAACGAGCACCAAGGGCATAGTCACATAGTTTCACTGAACTATTCAAACAGTTTTTGTGATTTGGGTTTAGTAGATTTGTTTATTTATTATGTGATGAGTTCTGTAAGACATTGATGGAAATACACCACCCTTAATGAAGTTGTGTCTCGGCTTTAGACCACATATCACATCTGGAGGTCTACATCAACTCCATGGAGAAACTTGCCGTAAATTTCCGGAGCAACGGGGAGCAAGAGGTGGCGTCTGCCTTCAATAAGTTCGCCGAGTTCTCCAAAGAGCTGCTGACGCCAATGAAAAACCTGGTGAGCGACTCTCCGCTCTGCTCGCGCACAGAGAAGAGAGTCAGACAGAGATAAGGCACTTCATGCCTCCAGATAAGACAGAACCCCTCTCTGGCTGACCCACTGGGTCCCTGTGTTATCTATAAGTCCTTTAAAAGTATGAAACTCTGGCCTAAGGACAGATAAAAGCGTCACAGTGTTCTGAAATACAGAGACCACAGTATTTGTAAAATATGTATGACCTGACACTTTTTTCATGTTTGGCTTGTGTAAAGGTTGAGGGTTTTTTTGGTGATAAGTTCTTTTTCCTCTTTGCAGTTGAACAGCATGCTTCACAACATCAACTTCTTCCTGGATTCTCTGGTGAAAGGAGACCTGAGAGAGGTGAAAGGGGTAAGCCCAAATGTCACCTCAGTCCGATCACAAGTAACGCTCTACCGGCTTCCCTAAATATCACATGTCTCAAGGACTCTCTCTCTTTTTTTAAACAGCCCTCTTAAACAGCACTCTTAATGCCCAGGGTTTCCCGCAGCACTTTGCAGTCAAGGCGGCCGCCTTGGCAAAACAAGCCTGCCGCCTTAACTTCGTCGTCAAAAAAAAAAAAGTGTTACTTTGTCCTGTTTTCTCCCTTTCATTCCAAACTGTGACCAACGCCAACCCCCTTCTCCATAGAGCGCATTAAAAATAAGAAGAAACGTGTCATGAATCGAAAAATAATCAGATTTTATAATCTTTACATATGTGATATGCCTCGAATCAGAGCTAGTGGCGGAGCTGGCCCGGTGCAAATATATCGCTCCCTCGTTCTCAAGAATCAGTCAAATCGCGAACAGCCACAACCCCGTTTAATTGTCAGGTGTGATGAAATGCGTTCATATTCCACTTTTTATGTCATAAACGTTGCAGGCCTATGGAAAGGTTTAGTGGTAGGGTTGTCCAATGATCAAGTTGTTGCGTCAATTTGTGTTTTAATTTATGCGACGCACCAATGCTGGGTTCATCCGTTTGGCGCAAGTTAAAATATTTAGCCGACTGCGTGATTTGTCATTTTCGTTCTTTTGGCAATTAATTCCGACTGATCCCTTTAGTGAACGTTGCCAAGCTTGTTTGTTGGTGCACTATCAGTGTTGCAGTCTTTTAAAATAAATGTTATGAGTGAAATATATTGCCGTTTCTCTTAATTCTTTGGGACCGGGGAGCTAAATTGACCTGATGGGCCGAGTAAACAGACACCTGCTTTCAGCACAGTGTTGACTTGCGCGTCTAATCGGACGCGCAAGACTGACAATAGACGGGCCTAGGCCCGTCCAGGCCCATCCGTGCCTACGCGTATGCTTTCTAAATTATTTAGCTATCTCCATCCCCATCAACGAACTTAGGCTATATGGCCAATATCTTTGAAATTTAACGGTCTTGGTTTTATTAGTGGGCATGCCTCAGACTTCGTGGTGTGAGGCGGTATGGGAGCCGAGCGGGAGCGGAACAGGCGGCCCTCCGGCCTCTAAATTAAAAGCTCCGCTCAAATTCCATCCATATTACACAAAACTATAAAATGATCTAAACTTCATTCACTCTCAGTGTATAGATCAGGACAGACTTGCGGAACAGGCTGCAGGTCAACAGTCTGACAGCCTGCATGAAGATAAGCATTAATGGTCCAATAGTAAAACAGTGCAATTACCAAAGGGCCCTTGAAATTATCTTTTTAAAGCCAAGGAGGATGGCTTGTAACAATGCTAGTTGTCAGCTCTGCCATAAGTAGTGACTGATCACATTTGCACATTTTGTTGTTTTGCACTTTCTTTTGCACTTGTTCTATAGTTTGTAATAGTCTTTGTTAAAATTGCACAAATATTTTGAAATATTTGTATACTGTTGTATAGTTTGTTTGGTGTTGTTACTTTATTCTTTGTTAACTGTTATTTTGAGAAGCTGGTTATTATTTATAATGTAGTGTTTAATAAATAATTGTTAAATATACAGAGTCTGTAGTGTATCGCACAAACAAGACGCCAACACCCACACCCCCACCGACGGCAACCGATACAAGAACCCACCCCCAAATATGGCAACCGATACCAGACCAACGACCTACCACCTTGGCTAACACATTTCCTGCGGGAAACCCTGATGCCTCAAGGTTAGCAACGACTGCTATGAACGAGCTCGCCAGAAACCCACAGTTCATTATTCCGCTTATTGTGTGGTTGGGTGTACTGGGCTTCTTGCACACTCTCATGCAGCCTTTTGAGGAATATAGTGCAGGCACTTTGTGTGTAGAATAAGTGTGTGAGTGTGGCTGTGAGAAGCTAATGAAGTGTGTTGTGTTTAACAAGAGAGGCTGCAACGCAGTGCAGATCAGTGCGGCCTCCCTGTGGGGAAATCCATCGAGTGGATAATTAAAAACGCAAGCCTGTGTGGGAGACATGCTGCACCAGAGAGAGAGAGAGAGACAAAGAACGATATACATGGAGAAATACAAGGGGAGAAAGAGTGGTAGAGAGAATATACTGTAGAACAGACAAAGGAAGAAAGACAGACAGAGAGATATATAAAGAGAGTGACTTGTGAAGAGCAGGGAAGAGAGTGACTTGTGAAGAGCAGGGAAGACTGGGAGGCGTGTGTGTGTGGGGGGGGGGGGTAGCAGCTGGTGTGCCCAGCAGACATGGCCTGATGTGTTTGTCTCTTAATGGAAACCTTAATCTTATTCTCTGTCTTCCTCAGGATCTGAAGAAGCCATTCGACAAGGCCTGGAGAGATTACGAGAATAAATTGTGAGTTGTCCTTTTTGGGAGAACTGCACACTTTTTCCACCACAGATGGAAAAGTAATCATATAGGCTATACAAACAAGTTATGTATGCAAGCAAAAAAAGCAAGAAAGCTAGGAGGAAGCCAGTCAGAAGTATTACACATTAATAAATGTAATATCTTCTACTTGAGTTTGTTGGTTAGACTCTACTTTGTTCCAATAGAGTCTCATTGTAGTGCTGGGCGGTATACCGGTTCACACCGTAAACCGGTGTATATTTTCGTTATGATATGAATTTTTAATATACCGCCATACCGGTGTATTTGATTAGGCCTACACAACGTTTGGAACGCTGCGCCGCACGACAGTGTTTCAGACGGAACTTTTTTCACACGCACGTGTGATGTTGGAACCGCGAGGCAGGCATAGTCTCTCTCATAGTCTCTTTCTTTTACTGTCTATGGGCATAGTGAGGGTAAACACAAAACACCTTAAGTTTTTCCCCTGAAGTATGACCCTTAAGGCTTAATTTATCCTTAGGTAAGGGGTTTATTTAAGGGTGTTGCACAGAATACCTTAAATTGTTTCTTTAGTTAAGGAAAAAACGTTTAATGATACTGCATTGAAAGGGATTTACCGTCACGAAAATTCTATTGAGATTGTTCAATAGCTGTAACTAGCTGGCTAAGTAGGTGATGTCGTTAGTTAGCAACCCACCGAACACAGTGAAGTTTAATGATCTTATCCTTCATCTCACCTTAAGAATATTCGCTGAAATTATCCAGGTAGCAAGTAAAGCATGTTATAGACATGAACTGAGCAATTCTAGCTGGCTAGTTAGAAATTATCCTGACTGTCATCAGTGCACCAAAACGAACTTTTTTGTTAATGTTTTGCCTAGCGAACCGAACCGAACCCGAAGCTCATGGCAGGCAAACAAGACATCTACATCTACATGAAGTTAATGTTAGCCTACCACTAACGTCATGCAAACCACACAATAACAATAAGGCATGTTTCTGATAGGCCTATTTGACAGAGTAAGCATATTAGCAGAGAGGTTTTATAAAAAGTATAATTATGCAAGTTGCACTACTTTTTGTATTGGTTTTATACGTTTTATTGGTTATATAAGATGTTTGTGAAATTTGCACAGTAAAAGTTCTGTATTTTGACTGCAATTGTCTTTGCATTCTGATAAGATTCAGAATGCAAAGACAAGATAAGTGTGTTATTTTTTGCTCGAGCTCAGGAAGTGATTTCGTAGAAGGTTGCACAACAACAAAAAAAACATGCCAATGTGTTGAGCCACAGATGAAGTGGACTGGAGGTGTGATGACGCCGTTTTTTGCAGTTGAGGAAGAATCTCACAACGTTTCCTGAATTGCAAAGGGTTTAGGTGGTCAAGGCCAAATTTAGCTAGGACACGAAAATATGACTGCAGTCTGTGTGTGTCTGTCTGTCTGTCTGTCTGATCACACAAGCCTCATGGACAAACCGCAGATTGCGAACGCTGTCAGACCCAAGTTTCCGTCATATTTATCAAACTAGTGTAAACTGTGCCTTTCTCTGCCTTTCTCCGCCCATAAACGCAATTTACAAACGTCCATAACTGAACAGCAGAGCCTACATACAAGCACAGTTGAATTAAGTTAACTGATGACAATATTAAAAAGAATCAAACGTTTAGCGATCATGAAATAATGAAATGAAATAATCAATTATTATAATCAATTAATAACCAATACGCCTGAAGTGGGAGCAAAAGCATTAGTACCCTGAGGGCCAGATGTACTGAACGCTTTTGCGCCCACTTCAGGCGTATTTGTTTCGCAATGTGCGTGTAAAATCATTGCGAGGTATGTACAAACACGCCGCAATGATGTAAAAGCGCAAAACTGCCTGTCACGGGAGCTGAAAGTGGCAGATTGCATTTGTCATGTCATGCATATGCATTCATGGAAGGATCCAGGGGAAAGTGGGAGTTTAGCGTAAAAAGATGGGAGGGGAAGAGTAAAGAGCGCCTAATTATGTATTCCGTGGTATGTACAAAGACTGCTCCTGAAAGCGCACATCTATTCTGCGCCTAAATACTTCCGCCTTGTAAAAGCAGGTGTTAATCCAAATTGCAGTTCAATGCGTCAATAAGAGAACATTTCAAAGACAACAGAATCGCTATTTAGAGCACCAGTTTTGTGGTGAAAGTATTTGTACTACCAACAGCAACCTCAACTTTTCGTTGGCCTTTCAATGTCTTACTTTCACTTTCACATCATTCACTTAAACTTTCCTACTTGCTAGATTTGCCCAATCTTCCATAGCCTACGTGCACAAGTAGTTTGAGTAGAACTAGCCCACTGATCTTTATTATCTCCCTGCTTGTTTACATCTTATCATGTATGGTATTATTTCATGATTGCTAAACGTTTGATTCTTTTTAATGTTGTCATCAGTTAACTTCATTCAACTGCGCTGCCATTCAGTTGTGGACGTTCGTAAATTGCGTTTATGGGCGGAGAAAGGCAGAGAAAGGCGCAGTTTACACTAAGGATTGAACGATTGATAAATACGACGGAAACTTGGGTCTGACAGCGTTCGGAATCTGCGGTGTGTCCATGACGCTGATAACGCTACGTTCGCAAATGTACGTACATCTGGCCCTGAGTGTCTGCCCATGCAAGTGTGTGTGTGTGTGCGTGTGTGTGTGCGTGTGCGTGTGTGTGTGTGCGTGTGTGTGTGTGTGTGTGTGTGTGTGTGTGTGTGTGTCAGCCATTTGGCAGTACTAAACAGACTGGCAGATGCAGCACTGGGATAAAAAATATGGCATAAGGGTTTTTTGTGTGTATTTTATGGTTCACTCTCTCTCTCGTGTGTGTGTGTGTGTGTGTGTGTGTGTGCATGTGTGCGTGAGTGTGTCTGTGTGTTTGTGTGCGTGCGTGTGTCTGCAGCACTAAGATAGAGAAGGAGAAGCGTGAGCTGGCAAAGCAGTATGGGATGGTGCGGACAGAGGTGAGCGGAGGGGAGATCGCTGAGGAGCTCGAGAAAGAGCGCAGGATGTTCCAGCTACAGATGTGTGAGGTGAGACACACACACACACACAAACACACAAATACACACACATAATCATCATTAAAACATAAACACAGATATACGCACACAGACAGACAGAGACACATACATGTACATGTCAGACGTACAGACACAGACACAGAAGGCCAGTGGGCCACTGGCTGTGACATTCTCATCTATGGATTTGATGCTCAAGAGACAGAACTCTTTTCTATTCTTTGACGAAGATGGCATTCTATGCGTCAGATGGCATTCTAAACTTTGGCGTCAATAGACTCTATCACAGTCAAAACATGCACAGACAAACAGACTCCCACTCATTAATCATCAAAACACATATGCTCAAACACACTCCACTGAAAAGCCTTTTATCTCAGCACCTGTTGTGCCAGAGTGAGTCAAACTCTGCCAGCTCTTTCTCTCTCCTGCCAGAACAGTGTAGCTGGAGCTCCACCCTATGGTTCACTCAGATAGAAAGCTAAACTACACTGCAAAAATGAAATCTTACCAAGTGTTATAATCTTATATTAGATAGAAATAAAAAAATATACAAGTTAGTTATTTGTTTTAAAATAAGTCAAAATAAATTAAATTACAAAAACAAGTAAATGTATCTGCCAGTTGAGCTTTCTTGTAAGAAACCAATACAACTAGATCTTATATAGTGTGGGGTGTAATTGGTACAGTTGGTCCTCTAATAAGATCATGGGGACGGTGTCCTGGAAACCAATACAGATCATATAGTGTGGGCTCCTTCTCAGCCCACTGCCATGTGTTACTTAGCACCCTGCTAGTAGATCATGTAGCGTAGTTATAGATCAAACTTTGTAACCCAAACATGGCTAAAGATCCTCAGCATTGAGGATATTGTGTACTGTTAATTAACTCTATGCTTAAATCTCCAATGACTGCTTATATTCGATTATCTGTATTGTTATAGATGAACTATATAACCCAAACATGGCTAACAATTTCTCACCATCAAGTGGAAGACTGTTTGTTATTTGAGTCCATTCTTATATCTCCACTGGCTACCGATAGTATATCTTGAAGTATGGCTATAGATGTTTTAATTTCAACAGTTCCATGCCATTGAGTGATGGCTGAGAGACTGCACTTAAATATCCAATTAGATGCTTGTAATTAAGACAGGCAACTTATCCACAGCTCCTCTCAAGCATGTGTTATTGATGTCTGATTCACACCCACTTCTCTATTTCAGTACCTCATCAAAGTAAATGAAATCAAGACCAAGAAGGGCGTTGACCTGCTGCAGAATCTTATCAAGCACTACCACTCCCAGTGCAAGTAAGAGGAAGCACAGCTAGCGTGCAACAGCATTGTGTTCAGATGGGATTGTGTGCGTAGAGTTAGGTACAAGTTTGTGCTTTTTCTGCACATCGATTTTTGGTCTGCATACAGCAGATGATTTAACACAGAGACACACACACATACACACACACACACACACACACACACACACACACAAACTCACAGTTACACACTCATTTGTGCACTCAATGTATTGATTGACCTCTAAACACTAGTCAGGACCAGCAGAAGAGACAATGTCTCTGTCACTATCAACCCTGTGCAGAGCTGACAGCAGTGCTGCCGCTGCATCTGTGAAAATCCTCCCTTTAAGATAAGGAAGCTGTGGCAAGCAACAGAATTAATTTGCCCCTTGCCCAAGTCTTTGAGGTCCCACTTTCTTCCTGAAACTGTGTGTGTGTGTGTGTGTGCGGGGTGTGTGCTTGGGGTGTGTGCATGGGGTGTGTGCTTGGGGTTTGTGCTTGGGGTTTGTGCGGAGGGTGTGTGCGTGTGCGTGTGCGTGTGCGCGCATTATAGATGATGTGGTGAATTGACAGCTCCACAGATGAGATTAGATTAGACAAATTAGATTCCATAGCCAATTTTTTACATGATATCTAGCTAACAAGTGCTTGATGTGTCGGTGTGTGTGTGTGTGTGTGTGTGTGTGTGTGTGTGTGTTCATGAAGAAAAATGTGTATAATTATATATAATAAGTGTGCATAATTAACTTTGTTTTTCACATTTTATTTTTTAAACAGTTTTATGTCCATTACAGTATTTCTTGTGTATAAACCGCAGGACCGTGTTTTATGCGAGTTAAAAAAAACAAAACCATATTATAACTGCCCCATAACCCCATAGCTGAAGACATTTTGCAAGATCAATATATAAACCTCAGCTAATAGTTGGGAAATTACGTGTAGCAGAAGGAATAAATTGGCTTTAAAAACAGCACATTTACACATCCAAACGTTTATATAAACCACATCCTTTCTGACCCTTTCCGCTGTGTGCTGTGAGTAGTGAGGGACGGGTAGCAGGTTAGTGCCGTGTCCATGGGATCTCTTTGCCCTGTTTAACCGTTGATGCTAAATTGACAATCCGGTGTGTAAAGGTTAAATCCAATTTTTCTCTCAGTTTCTTTCAGGAGTGCTTGGTGGCCACAGAGAGATTGAAGCAATACATTGACAACCTGACAGGGGAACTCACTCACGTGAGTGCAAGTGTGTGTGTGTGTGTGTGTGTGTGCGTGTGTGTGTGCATGTCCGTGTGTATATATGTATTGGTGTGTACAGTATGTGGGTGGTGGTAGCATAGTGGCTAAGGAGAGGGCTTGCAAGCAGTAGCCAGAAAAATTTACAAATTGTGAGTTGCTCTGGAGAAACTGGCTCTTGTAAGAATTGATGTATGCAAGTTTAGAATTATAAAGTTCGGTATGTCAAAATTGAGATATTGACATATTCTTATTCTGTAACAACCTAATAAGCTGAGGTTAGGTGCTTCTTGAAGTTGTATGTATTTTTGGACATTATATCTTAAGAAGCTTGTTCCACCTATCAATATAACTCTATGGAGTTCTACAACTTTGAAGCTCAATATCTAAGAACTATTCAGAATGCAGATAGAATCTTATAATTCTAAGGGGACAAATTCCCTATATGGATAAAAGTGTCCAATGAGTAAGTAAAGAAGCATGCGCTGATATGTATGTGCGATGACAGGCAGTGGTTGTGTACCGGGATGTCTCAAGCAACATAAAGGCTCGTACCTGTTTTTTTTTGCTATATGACTAATA
>NC_063198.1:10027266-10029766 GCF_017589495.1 Alosa alosa | reverse complement strand
TAGTTGTTTTGAATGATGTTTACACAGAATAGCATCAGCTATACTCTCCTGGTCCCAGACATGTTGGCCATGAATAATTCATTATTGTTTGGGTGCTTCTTGAGTGGTGTTCTGTGTCTGCGTGTGTGCTTCGCTGATTGCTCTGTGTGTGTGTGTGTGTGTGTGTGCGTGTGTGTGCGTGTGTGTCTTTGTTGTGCAGGCTGAGGAAAATGTGGCAGAAGAGGAAGTGCACGGTGCAGAACTGCTATCTGACCATCGCTCATGGAACCGTGAGTTTGACTCTCAGGGCAGGCAGCCTCAACCTGAGGAACCGTCCACACTGTGCACCTGTTTATATCACTCATCCGCGATAGGTGGCCTCTCTCTCTCTCTCTCTCTCTCTATCTATCGTTCTCTCACTCACTCCTCTTTTTCCTTCTCTTTTCTCTCTTTCTCTCTCTCTTGCTCTCTCACTCACTCCCACAGTAATTTCCTGTCTATTAGCAGCATTGTGTATAAACCACAGGACAGTGTTTTATGTGAGTTAAAAAAACAAAACCATATTAACTGTCCCCGTGTATTAACCTCATAGCTGAATAAACTTCAGCAAAATCAATGTATAAACCTTGGCTAATAGTTAGGAAATTAAGGTATTTTCTCTCTCTATTTCTCTGTCTATCTATCTCTCTCTCTCTCGCTCTCACTTGCTCTCTCACTCACTCTTTCTCTTTCTCTCTCCCCTCTCTCTTTCTTTCTTTCTCTCTCTCTCTCACTCACTCATCCTCTCTCTCTCTCTCTCTCTCTTTCTCTGTTTCAATGTTGCATCATAAAATTACCCTTCAAAATGTGCACCACAGGCCATCCATTTAACACAGAGGAGCGTTATTAATTTATGACACAGTAATGTAGGAGCCATCTTACTGGTTAGATGGCTCCATGTAATGAATCGCAGGAATAAACATCATCAATAATTCAGTGCTTTTAACCCCACATGACCCTCTCTAATATTGCATTAACCTGCAGACCACACACTTCCCAGACCCCTTGGTTAAATAGCATCAGGGATGTTTCTCAGGGGAGTTTCAGTGGAACTCTATACTTTATTGTACAGAATACAGCCTGAGAGAGTTTTATACAGTATACAATAAAATTAGTGGCAAAGATATTTGTCTGGCTGTTCATGTAGTGAAATGTCAGAATGTAAACTAGTTCCAGCAAATGTAATCAGAACACTGAAGTGAATACACTCTGTACGTACACTTCCAAAGAAGCTCGGGTCGCCCTGTCAGTATGAATACACACCACCCATCAGTATTACAAATAGAAATACCAAGGAATCCTTTATGACTGGTTACAGAATGAAAGACAAAGATGTTAATTTCTCCTGCGCTCTCTCTTCACCAGAGACAGTTTCAGTAGTTATTGGCACTTTACACTGTACATGAAATGGAATTTTTACTAGAGTTTAAGATGAACATTCTACAAACAGATACAAACTGCAAACAGGGCTGCATATCACGGAAACATGTCACATGTCAAATTTCATGAACTTGCAATCATTGCATAACAATATATTTGATCTGGCATTTATTGGCTGCTGAATTGATTGATTGGTTATACGTTGGCATTTTGTGGAGCGAATCAAAAGAAACTTAAGTGATTTAAAGTTAACAATTGCAGCTGAAGCGATTCTTTAGATATTGAAATGTGCCACTATGGACGTAAGTTTTCACCCATTAGTGTCACAAGATATTGATCAGTGAAGCTGGTCAGATTGTAACATTTTTGATATTCTCTAGATGACAAAATTTGTTTGTTACAATAGTTGTTGAGTTGGGGCAGTCATTAGAGTAGGGGATTGGACGTATTTTCTTCACATAGTAGGTGCCAGCACCATGCAGCAGTCATATTCTGTATGTCTAGTCGCCATGAATAAATCACACTGCTTCATTGTTGCATCAGTACACGGCCACCGCAGGCCTGTCATGTCACGATTGCATGATTCCACAAAAAGCTAAAAACTGATGCTTCCTTAAAAAATGAAATGCTTCCTCTGCACACAGAAAGGCAGTGTGTGTGTGGGGGGCACAGTCACAATAAGTGAAAGTGTGGTGATAACTGTCTCCGCTGTCTCTGTTGTCTCTCTCCTCCAGCCCAACAAGGCACCGGCCAAGCTAAACCTGCTCACCTGCCAAGTCAAACCCAGCCTGGAGGACAAGAAGTGCTTCGACCTCATCTCCCGTATGTCCCGAGCAAACTCGCACAGCAGCAAACACACCACACACACCACACACACCACACACACTACACACACCACAGCAAACACACTACACACACCACAGCAAAGACACCACACACACAGACACGGACACAGTCTGCTTACACAAACACAGAAACAGGCCAGAGCTATCTCACTCTCTCTCTTTCACACACACACACACACACACACACACACACACACACACACACACACACACACAAACACAAACGATCAAGCACAGACATGCATGCACACAGACAA